>NC_064812.1:17418840-17505691 GCF_023721935.1 Panthera uncia | reverse complement strand
AAAAAGTTACAATTAAGCGAAATATCAGACTTTTTTCTTCCCCCCCCCCCCACAAAAAAAAAAAAAAAAAAAAACCAAAAGTACGCGGCCAAAAAAAAAAAAAAAAAAAAAAAAAAAAAAAAAAAGGCAATGGATTGAATTGGGTTCCGGGACCATAGTTTACCAGGCCCAGCCCTGGGAAACACTGACAGGAAGGCATTGGCCTTTGCAGCTTTTAATGCCCAGTTTGTGGAGAACCAAAGCAGTCCTCCCTGGTAAAACAGTTTAGTGAAATCAGGGCTAAAGCCTGTTGGAAACCAAACTGTTTTAATGAATAGTCTCCCTTTGTCTGAGCCAGGCAAGGTTGTTTTCAGTCAGGCATGTTCTTTGAATTGAATTTAGCAGTTGGAGTGTAAACATACTAAGCATCGGTTCACTAGCTTCCCAATAAGAATCTCTTAGCATCAAGGATGCAACAGTCTGAAAATAGCCACTGGCTAGAAAGAATGAGAAACTGGTCTTTAATCCTAAATTCTTCTGAAAAAATAAAATGCCTGTCTAAATAAATATAATTGAGAAACCTCCTGTCAAAGATTAAGATTTCTGGAAACATGAAATTCATGAAAATGAAAGTTTGACAAGTGTGGACATTCTTGATCTTGCAGATTTAAAAGCAGGTGGATCTGGGGACCTGGGTGGCTCAGTCCGTTGAGCTTCTGACTTTAGCTCAAATCATGATCTCATGGTTCATGAGTTCGAGCCCCGCATGGAACCCTGTGCTGACAGCTCAGAGTCTGGAGCCCAATATTCACATTCTGTGTCTCCCTCTCTCTGCCTCTCCCCCACTCGTGCTCTCTCAAAAATAAATAAGCATTATTAAAAACAAATTTTTAATAAAAATAAAAGGAAATGGATTATATTTCTTAAAAGGTTTGGGGATTAAGAGAAAGGTATCATCATCATCAATATTAGAATCAAAATTCTTGATGGTTTCTGATGAGGGAGCATGGGGCAAGTTGAAGACAAAATACAGGCTAATAGCACCCCCCCCCCCAACCCACGACCCCAGGTGGAATATGTGTGATATTCCTCAGACACTCCTGGCTGCCCAAGAACAAAGGAAAGGGGTTTAAATGTTTGTCATAGTAATATGGGAAACTAAGGCAAATGAAAAATTAAATTCCCTTACTGCTTACGGCCCACTGACAAGTCCTTGAAAAAGGCAGAGTGATCTCCCTCTAGGAGCTCAGCTGCCCGGATGATGACACTTTCCTACAGGCAAAAGAGAACTTTAGCTTAAATCCTTTAAGTCTACTTCCTTTTCCTCAACTGCCCCAAGATATATGCTGGCAATCATATTCCAAGCTTATGGCCCCCGAAATACATCTGAAGGGTCTTGTGACTGAGGTTTTATTAAATAGTAATGGTGTTTCCCTAGCAACAACTAGGCCCTCAAGGTTTCCTCCTAGAAACCTTGCTTCCAAAATACCTTAGAGACTTACTGTCCCTGACCCCCTCTCAACCTGAGGGTATAAAATCAGTTACTCGCCACAACCCCAACGCAGCTTTTCCTGCCCATGGGTCCTGCTTTAATAAAATTACCTTTTTCCACCAAAGACATCTTCAAGAATTCTTTCAGCTCCACAACCCATGAACCACCCCCATCACCCCAAAACTTCCATTTCTATCCTTTCAGTACTCATTCAAACAAAAGTTGAGACCAATGATTCAAGCCCTGTGGGGTTTACAGCAGGAAAATAGCCATTATAATTTTAGGTTTACCAGTTCGCTCCTATCTCAAAAGTTTGGCACGAAATCCTACCATAAATTCCCAACTGCTACTTAAGCTTCCACCTGCTGAATAAAAGCATCTACCAAGGACAGCTTGAGATTTGCTGCTTCCTCTAAAATCAGAGTCCTGACCCTAAACCAAAGTTTTTATTCAACAGCTACCAATAGTAGCAACCCTGCTAAGAAGGCATGGAGCTCCCTATTGCTTATGCCTCTGGCAAGAGGCAACAGGTCATTATTGGCCTTAAATATCCCTGCCATCTATTCAATAAAAATTTGTTGAACATGCATTGTGCTACTACAAATGGGTAATACACTTCATTACTGTAATACAAGTAGGCCCTTTTTTCATTCAGGTGTTTAATATATGGTCTAAATGAAGGATTCAATTAAATGAGGGAATTAGTGACTTCCCAACAAAAGATTTTGTTGCCAAACCTAGATATTTGGCAAGGGTACTGTCAACATTGGCTTGACTCCTCTTCTTGTAGGAATTCTTATGCTTATAAAATCACTAGCAATACTCGCTAGCACTTCCTTTGTGCCAGAAACTCATTTTCCCTATAGAAGTGCTAATGTGATTCTGATTTTACAGATAGGCAATTGAGACTGAGAAGATAATTGGCTAGATTGCACAGAAGGGACCCAATTAAACCCCAAATGCATTTGTTTGACTGAAAACTCTGTGGACTTGGCTACCACTCAATGCAGCCTCTTAGCCCACAGCTGTTAATGTTCCTCACTGGAGAGTCGACCAGAAAGTGATCACCTCCAACCAGTTCATGGATTCTCCTTCACAAAGCCCTACTCCCTTTCTACTTCAGGGAATCTCTAGAGAAACAGGGGATTCTCAGAAACATTCTCAAATCCAAAATCCAGGAGAATAAAAGCAACTGAACTAAGCCTTCAGGTAAACAAGTCTCCAGAAAACCTCTTCACTTTAACTTTTTCCTTCTCTGGTATTAACTATATAAGGGCTCCATTCGTTAATTTCCAGCCCTGCTCTGTCCTGCCAGCATTTTCCAAGCATGCCTTTTGCTGCCTCCTTGGTGTTTAAATCTTTCTTCTGGGTGGTAGAGGGAGAATTGGTAGAGATTGAAGAGGAAGAACAAAGATTCATTATGTACTCAGATGAGAACTTGCCAAGACTAGGATCAAAGATGCAAACTTGTGGATTGGCCAAACATGCGATACATTTGAAAGCAAAAGCTCCTTATGTTGAGGGTGGAATGTGTAGGAGAAGGCAGTAAATGTCTCCTCTGTTCATGGGCTTTTTTTTTTTTTTAACAGAAATCAAATCATTATCTGTGTAAGAGTGTGCTTATTAACTAGGTGGGGCCAATATATCCAAACACAGATAAGTTAGGCACCAAAAAGTATACAGGTGCAGCCAAATACAACATTCAATGGCATTCCAATTTTTAAAGAAAAATTAAAAATAGCACTCCCTAAGTTCAGTTTGTTGTCCTCTGAATGTTTTTTCTTAGATGTATCTCTTGTATAGAATCTATGTGTTTGTAATTGCCCATTCTATGGGGTTTGGATCAGATGTTAGAGTAAAAACAGTCTTTCTCAACAAAGTGCACAGTGAATGATTGTACTGTCATCAACTAATTAGGTAAAACAGAGCATACATTAGGAACCCATGGGCCTGTTTTAGATAATGAAGTTTATATATTTATATTTATATACCTGAGTTTCTAGTATTCAAAAATCTACATAAAATTCAGTTCATTGCCACACAGAAGATCATTAGAGATCTTCTTTTTGGGCCCCAGTCAGGTGAAGCTGAATGGAGCTGGCATCCTATAGACATAATGTATATAATCCAGTTCAGCAATATGCCCAGTCTGGTGAACAAATGTACTTCATGTTCCAGGCTCTTCAAGAATTTCACTTTACAACGTCTGATGCCAAGAAAAGTTAAGGACTATTCACAAAATTAAAACTCCATCTGGGGAGAAAAGAAATCTTTACAATTTTAGAACTTGAAATTTTACATCATAGGAGAGTTTCTCCCCATGCCTAACCTTTCCATATTAACTCCCTAAAAGTTACTTCCATTAAGAGATCATATCCTTTGGGTTTATAGGAAAAGCCTTAGCACATCTATCAATACTTGAGTCAGCTAAGAAGGTTGATTGCCTGTTCTATATTCAGAAAATTTATCTCAAGGATCACTGAATATAGATAGTTCAGTTTCACTACTGGTCTACACTGGCAGCTCTCTGGCAGTTAAGAGGATTGAGCACTTTTTGTGCTGATTCTAACACTGGGATAGTAACTTCTGTATGATGAAAGAGCAATGGTTTGGAAATGTTTAGAACATAGGAAGAGTTCTCTTATAGAATCTTGTGTAGTCTAAATGTCAAACAGATAAACACAAAGCTGCTTTGCTTGAATAGGAGGAGGAATTTCCCACCTCTCCTAGAACATTTGGACAATACCTAAAAGGCACAAAAAATAAGAGTGAGAACCATGGGAAAAAAATATGCTTTCTGGTTTGTCACTTTCAGCTCTAAATATCTATACTTCCTTGACATTGGGATAACATCAGTTTCTCAAAGTCCTCTTACTGGACCTACTACCTTAGGCAGCTAACTTAATATCTGAGTTTCTTTCATTAAAACAAAAAAGGATAATAAGATCTGTCTATAATGCATGTGCCCACACACACTGTATGTTGTATATTTGGGGCTTCTTCTCTCCCCCATTATCAGCCTAATATATTCAGATGAGCCTGACTCCATCCCCTGATTCCTAATGTGACAAGACACAGGCTGAAGCTAGAAAAATCATGCCAGGAGCTTTCAGTAAAGTGCTGCTTAATTTGGATTACTGAGCTAATAGAATATAGAAGATCCAGAGTTATTTGTATGCACTTTTGTCACTAGGCAACAAAAGGCTACCTGAGAATGATTGTAAGAGAGATCAAATCAAAGCAGAGGAAAGAAGGAAATCTCCCTGGTTCTAATGCTTCAGCATCTGAACCCAGCTATGCCCAGGCTATCCCACACTTTAGGGGAGAGTCTTTATCCCCTGTGGTTACACAGGCCAATAGATTTTCTTAATTTAAAAGCTGGTCCAGTTGGAGTTTTGTCATTTGCAATCAAAAGTGCTAATAACAGGGTCCTAACTATGCAGTGGCCCTAAAGATTGAATTAAGCCCTGTAAACGAAAGTCATATGTAAGTTAAGTGCTAGTATTAGTTTCCTCAAATCAGCATTTTGAGAATTCCATCATTTTCATCCAAAGACAATTTTCACCTTTTACCAAATTTCATGGAGATTACTTTTTCAGATTTAAGATGAGCCAGAAAACATTATGTCTACTTACATAATTGCTGTTTGCTCACAAGTCACGGTTATTTCAGCTTCTATTCAGTCTTTTCATGTAGAACTATGAACAGGAGCAGGTGTGCCAATACACTAGATGGAAATTCACTACCAGTGTTCGCTAACAACAAGAGTCCCAAATTCTAGATCCCTGGACTTTTTCATGCTCCTTTTGATTTGCTAAATGCCAAAGATCACTGGATTTCTGACCCAGAAAAGTCATATTGTCAGGATTCTGCTACATTTAAAAGTTTATTTTTTAATGTTAAGGTTTATTTTTGAAAGACAGGGATAGAGTGCAAGCAGAGGAAGGGGAGAGAGAAGGGGAGACACAAAATCTGAAGCAGGCTCCAGGCTCTGAGCTGTCAGCATAGAGGTTGATGCGGGGCTCAAACTCAGGAACCACAAGATCATGACCTGAGCTGAAGTCGGATGCCCAACTGACTGAGCCACCCAGGTGCCCCAGAATTCTGCTACACTTTAAAACACAGAAATAGACAAGATCAGGAAGAACATGGGATAGAATATGGAAAAAAAAGTAAGACAAAACCTGATTACTTCAGGGGTAGATAGAGAGTTGTGAAGAATTTGAAATGCAGGAACATAGGTCATAGAACATAATGGAGGGGACTTCCAAGAATTTCAGAAGTTACAGAAAACACAAAGGTATGAAAATAGGAAAAATATCCACTGGTTGGTGAGCTAGGCTAGAACACATTCAGTAGAATTAGGGAGGGGAAGAGATCAGAATGAAAAAAAAGAGGAATAAGCAGAGGCAGTGATTGACTATGATTTTGGAAGTCTGAAGATGGGGGAAAAATAATGAGAAGACTAAATTCAAAAGAAAAACATTTTTAAATGAGTGAACTGAATGAAAATTGTTCCATGCCCATATATTACTCTAATTTCTTTTTTTTAATGTTTATTTTTTGAGACAGAATGTAAGTGGGGTAGGGGTAGAGGGGTGGGGGACAGTGGATCTGAAGCAGGCTCTGTGCTGACAGCAGTGAGCCAACATATGGCTCGAACTCACGGATCATGTAGGGTTTGATCTCACGGATCATGACCTGAGCCAAAGTCAGGTGCTCAACCGACTGAGCCACCCAGGTGCCCCTCTAATTTCTTATACATAGTACAATTAAACTAAAAATTGGAATGTCAAACCAGCCTATGGACTGACCTGATAATTCATGCATTTAAACAGACTACTGGTTTCTTGAAGCTAACAGTATCTTCCAATTCTTTGAATTCTCCACATTACCTGGCTCTGTGAATGGGATAAAGTGGCTACGGGTTCAAAATAACCATGTGAACAAACAAAATAAGAATGCTAATTTTGGGGCACCTGGGTGGCTCAGTCGGTTAAACATCTGACTCAGTTTCTGCTCAGGTCATATCTCATGGTTCCTGGGTTAGATAGAGCCTTTGTGGGTTCAATCCCTGTGCTGACAGCATGGAGCCTGCTTGCGGATCTCTCTCTCCCTCTCTGCCCTTTCCCTGCTCACTCACACACTCCCTCTCTCTCAAAATAATTTTTAAAACTTTTTAAATAAAAATTAAAAATGCCAATTTGGTCAGTTAATAAAAACATTTCAGATTTTATACCTTCTGTATGAGAAATATAACCACTGAATAAACTGGACTCTTCAAATCTTCTATTGACAAAATGATTCAGAAGAACATAAGGATCAGTTATAGTAATGGCATTAATGGTTATTGCTTCTAATTTAACAGTTGAAGAAAAAGACAGTAGGCTAAAATGAGTGTTCTTTTAAAGGACAAAAACTCTGAACTAATCAACTTGGAAGAAATTTTTTTCTGGTGCAGCCGCTCTGGAAAACAGTGTGCAGGTTCCTCAAAAAATTAAAAATAGATCTACCCTATAACCCAGCAAAAGCACTGCTAGGAATTTACCCAAGGGATATAGGAGTGCTGATGCATAGGGGCACTTGTACCCCACCCAATGTTTATAGCAGCACTTTCAACAATAGCCAAATTATGGAAAGAGCCTAAATGTCCATCAACTGATGAATGGATAAAGAAGTTGTGGTTTATATATACAATGGAATACTACTTGGCAATGAGAAAGAATGAAATCTGGCCTTTTGTAGCAATGTGGATGGAACTCGAGAGTGTCATGCTAAGTGAAATAAGTCATACAGAGAAAGACAGATACCATATGTTTCCACTCTTATGTGGATCCTGAGAAACTTAACAGAAGACCATGGGGGAGGGGAAGGGGAAAAAAAAGTTACAGAGAGGGAAGGAGGCAAACCGTAAGAGACTCTTAAAAACTGAAAATAAACTGAGGGTTGATGGGGGGTGGGAGGGAGGGGAAAGTGGGTGATGGGCATTGAGGAGGGTACCTATTGGGATGAGCACTGGGTGTTGTATGGAAACCAATTTGACAATAAATTTCATATTAAAAAGTAAGTAAGATTTTAAAAATAGAAATATAGGGGTGGCTGGCTGGCTCAGTCAGTTGAGCATCTGACTTCAGCTCAGGTCATGATCTCAGGGCTCATGAGTTCAAGCCCCGCATCGGGCTCTGTGCTGACAGCTCAGAGTCTGGAGCCTGCTTCAGATTCTGTGTCTCCCTCTCTCTCTGCTCCTCCTCCTCTCACACTCTGCCTCTCTCTCAAAAACAAGTAATAAAAATAAACATAAAAATTAAAAAAATAAAAATATAAACTACTTCTGCAAAAAAAAAAAAAAAAAAAGAATGGATGTGGGCTTGCTACTTTACATTAGTTCACTCAGCCTTTCTTCTATCTTCATTCTACTAGTGAAGGTGAAAAGCCAAAAACTGTATTTCCCTGACTTTCTTTCAGCTAAGGTTCTGTATTAGAAATAGGTTCTATGATATTTGGACAGTGGAAATGAAGTAAAGAAGTCTTCCTGCAGCTTTTGGCTATCATTGCCCTCTAGCAGAATCATTTAAAAAACGTTAAGTATGCCCCGAGCAGAGTTGTGGATTATATTCTCCAGCTTTGCACAGGTCAAAGAGTGTCAAAAAGAATAAAATACTTAGGAATAAACTTAGCCAAGGAATAAATTTAATCGAAAGGGCAGAAGACTTATATACTGAAAACTACAATTGATAAAAGAAATTAAAGATACAAATAAATTCTGTATAAATGGAAAGACATTCCATACTGTTCAATTGGAAAGCTTTGTATCATTAAGATGTCCACACTATCCAAAGCCATCTAAAGATTTAATACAAACTCTGTCAAAATCCCAATGGCATTTTTTTAGGAAAAAAATCCTGGAATATCAAAGGACTTCAAATACTCAAAACAATCTTGAGAAAAACAAAGGCTTCACACATCCCGATCTCAAAACATATTGTAAAGCTACATTAATCCAAAGTGTATGAAACTGGCATAAAGACATAGACCAATTGTACAAAATAGAGAGCCCAGAAATAAATGATCATATATGTGACCAAATGATCTTCAACAAGGGTGCCAAGAATACACAGTGGAGAAAGGATGGTCTCTTCAAGAAATGGTGCTGGGAAAACTGCCTACCCACATGCAAAAAAGTGAATCTGGGCCCTTACCTTACTCCATATACAAATATTACTTCAAAATGGTTTAGACACCTAAACTAAGACCTAACACTATAAAACTCCTAGAAGAAAACATAGGGGAAAATCTTCATGACACTGAATTTTTAGGGAATGATTTCTTAGATAACAAAAGTGAAAATAAATGAGATTATGTCAAATTAAAAAGCTCTATCTAGTCAAGGAAATGACAGAATGAAAAGGAAACTTACAGAATAGGAGAAAGTATTTGCAAGCCACATACCTGATAAAAGGCTAATATCTAGAATATGAAAGAACTCCTACAACTACAAAAATTTGATTTTTTTTAAATCGGCAAAAATCTTGAATAGATATTTCTCCAAAGACATATAAATGGCCAATAAGCATGTAAATAGATGTTCAATCTATCACTAATCATGCACATCAAAAAAACAGTGAGTTATCACCTCACACCTTCCTACTTAACAATACCTAAGGTAGTTTCTATTTCCTGGCTGAATGTGGAATAGACCTTGAACAACAGTTCAGCCAATACATTTAACAAATATTACTGAGAATCTATTAATGCCAAAAATCTATTCTATGAATTAATCCTACAGTGGTAAACAAGGCAAGGCAGAATCTGTGTTTTCATGAAGCTTATACCCTATGGGTGAGAGTCAACAAATAAGTATATCATATAGTGAAAAGTGCTCATAGGCAAAGGTTCATAGGTTGATCAGGGACATAGGCTTCATCAGTCTCTCAATCTAACTCATATACATGTAATGATGCTTGGGTCTTAAAGAAGAAACAAAGCAAGGGTATTATGATTCTCATGCCAGTCTCTCACATGCATAAAAGGCCCAGGTTTAAGAAATCAGGGGCAAGTATGTATCTCCTTCACCCTGAAGGTGATGGACAGGGGAATTTAGTACCAGGAAACTTGACTTTAACAGCCAGGTAACTCTCCAGACTAATCAGTAAACTTTGAAGTCTGGTGAAACCTTTGTAGTTATAGAGAATGGGAAGCATGACAACAAAGTCCAGGTGAAGCAAGAAAGGAAGAGGATAAGTTAGAAGGGAAAAAAGGAGGAAAAAAGAAGAATCTGAAAAAAAAAATGAAGATTCAAAAGTAAATAGGTAAAGAGAAGAAAATGGTTGTCTGCAAGTCATGAAGCTCCATCTACTGATTGGAGAAGGATTTACATTAAGTATTTATAGAATCTTCTCTTTCTGGAGGTAGTAAAATAATCCAACAAAATAATTGGAATTGGTGTCTGGGTCCCTATATTTCACGCTTATATATACAGTCTCAAGGAAATCAGGACTTCAATGAGCTTCAGTGGTAGAACCATTGTAGCCCTACCTCCTAGAAAGGATCAGAAAGCATGAGCTCCAGTGGTATGTACAGAACCTATGATAAATAAGAGAAGTGGGTGGTATTTCTGTGCCATTCTTCTGTCATTCTAAGACTTTTCGTGGTGCTGTTGGTCCCAGAAGAGCCTTTCCCCCAAGGCAGAAGTACCTATTTTGTATTCTGAGCACCCAAAGTTGGGCTCCAATCTACTCTGTTCCCATTCTCTCTCAATTCTTACTGCACTTATAGCCATGGCACCATATAGCATTTAAAGTTATTTTTCTTTTATAGTTTAAAGTGGATTGTGGTTAGGGGTGCCTGGGTGGCTCAGTCAGTTGGGTGTCCAACTTGGGCTCAGGTCATGATCTTGCTGTCTGTGAGTTCGAGCCCCGCATCAGGCTCTGTGCTGATGGCTCAGAGCCTGGAGTCTGCTTCGGATTCTGTGTCTCCCCCTCTCTCTGCCCCTCCCCCACTCATGCTCTGTCTCTGTCAAAAACAAACATTAAAAAAATTTTTTTGAAGTGGATTGTGGTTAACTTTCATTCATTGATTATAGTCCATCTTGTTTCATAAGTATTTCAAGACTGCTCTGAAAGCCCTACATAATAAGTGAAAGCATAAACTTAAAATATAATCTGAGAGTGGAAGGTAAACCAGGAAGAGGGACATTAGAATCAGGAATGAGATTAAGAATACCATGGCTCTCATGCTTTTGGTTCTGAGCTTTCTGTCCGATTTATGGCCCACCCATTTCCCAAAATGGTAAAACTGTCCACGAAGCTATAACAATGGCCTATTAGAAAGACAGCCACTCTTACTTTTAAGATCAGACATGAAAATCATGCTAGAAAACACAAAGAAATTGCGAACCACCTTGAAAGATACCTAACAGAAGTTCTTATTATAATCTTAAGTGTAGCCTGATATATCATGCTTAAATCCATTCAATAAAACCAATTCTGGGATGATGGGAGCAGAGGGAGAGAACAATTCTTCCATGTATATTGGGATCCTACACACTCAGTTGAAAATTTTAAGGTCACATAACAGTACTTGGAAAAAGGTTTTGCAATAAGTTAGTTCTGGATTTAAATACTATCCCTCATGGTAAATTACTTTGTGATTATAAGTAACTTTTTAATGCTACTGAGCCTCGTTTTCCACTTATAAGAGTAGGTGCCATATCCTAGGATTAAGTGATGTACAAGAAAACTATTCTGGTGCCAGTCACATAATAAATTCTTTTTTCCCTATATCTTCTACCATGTCTAGCTCAAGTGCTCACCAATGGTAGGCACTTGATAAATACTTGCCCAACTGTATTCAAGCCTCTTGAATTGAAACTCTATTCTGTCCCTAAGGCTCAGGCAGACTCAAAGCTAAATGCCTAGAACCATCCTCCAAATTCAGATTGTTCAATTTTTCTTAAGCCCTGATGCAATGAAGGCAATGCTGAAGATTTCAGGGTCCCTATGATAATCAGTTTCTGAAAGAGTCCACCATGACCCCTATACCTCCTGTTATTCATACCCTTGTATAATCCCCCCACCTTGAGTGTGCACTTTACCCAGTGATTTGTTGCTGGTGAACAGAACACAACAAAGGTGATAGGATAGCACTTCTGAAATTAGGTTATACGTGGCTGAATTCTGTCTTGTTAACAATCTCTCCCTCTTGCCTACTTGCTCTGATGAAACAAGCTGCCTTGTTGTAAACCACCGTGTGGGGAGGCTCATATGGTAAAGAACCTAGAGCTACCTCTAACCAACAGCCAGTAGGATACTGAACCCCTTAAATCCAATAATCCTCAAGGCATTGAATGCCACCAAAAGCCATGTGGGTTAGTTTGGAAGAAACTGATCTTTCCCTAGTTGGGTCTTTATAGGAATGCAGCCCCAGTGGCTTGACTATACCCTGTGACAAACCCAAAAGCCAGTGACCCAGTCGAACTGTATCCAGACCCTTGACTCAAGGAAACTACAACATGGTAAGTATACTTTATTGTAAATGTTTTTTTTTTTTTTAATGAAGCAATAGAACTACTATAGATCCTTTACTCCAATGAGTACATGCCCTACCCCTGGATCTGACCTTGACCTCCCTGCCTCCTAATGAAGACAAGATAATCACAGACAAAATAATGGCAAACAATACAATATAGCAAAACTAATTTGTAATCTGCAGTCTTCTTGATTTTATCTGGTGTCAAAGGCAGTAAGGAAAGCTCTAGGATTAGGTTTAGAGGCCCTGACCTTGCATTCATAGGTGTCTCCCAACAGGACTAATGGGAGTTGGTCTTCATTCCATTTCTCAGTGGTCTTCCTGCCATTCTCCACCTAGAGCTACCTGGCAAAGTCATTATGATGTAGCACAAGCACCATAGGCCTTTAAAGTATGGCACTACTGTTAGCCTTTCAAATGACAGAATTCCACATGTTAATAAAAATCAATCCTCAGGCCAGTCAATAAAGCAATCTTTGAGGAAAAAAGTTAAGAAGTTTTGTGCATTTCAGTAATAAACCACTGTTTCGTTCCTCCACTCTGTGGGGCCTGGAATGATGCATCTAGATCTCTTCCTGGTAATTCATTGCCACCCTATCACACCCATGTTGGTCCATAAAACACAAACACACACCTGATATTTTAAACATGGGCAAATAACGATTATAAAAGTTGAATTAGCCAAATTGGCATTGCTTAAGACCAAAACCAGATTAAAATTGTCCCCTCGGGAGAAATGAATTCCAGTCCTTGCCCCTTGCCAAAGGTGCCATAACCCTCTGTGCCATCTTGAGACCCTGGCTGCACCTGGGTCAGTGCTGCACTGGAAGGGAATCCACTGAATCCTGATAAGGTCCAAGTGGCCAAGTTTACTTTCTCCAAGGATGATTTTTTTATTAAAATAAGGACAACAAACTAGATATTTACCTTCCTATAATTTCTAAATCATATAAAGGATTGTAGGTTCCTAGTTGTGATTCAGTATCTTGCTACTTTTTTAGTTGAACAAATGCTTCTGTGTATTCTTACAGCACTGTATAGGCTATATCCCTGTTTAATTGATGAATATAATCAAGCAGAGAGAAGTCCAGGCCTACGCACCCAACACACAACATTGGTTCCCTGATATCAATCATCTCTCTTTGTGGCCACAAGGTAGATTTCTTAGATTCTCTTAATGGCCACTTGAGCTCTTCTGCAAAGATGGCTTTCTCACATCTGCACAGATATTCTAGTCAATTACCTTTCTCATTAGTATTCCATCAAATATTTCCTATACTCACTTTTGTATATCATGAGAGTAAGTTTTATAGTAAGTCAGAAAGGCCTGATGACTTACAGTCTCTTGGCAATGCATTCTGGCAGCAAAGTTGCCTGAAGACTTATCAAGTTAACACATGTGTTTCTGAATACCTCCATTCCCACTCAGAAGGGGAGATCTATTCCCATGACCATGACCATGACTATGTGTACATTAATACTGAATTAATTTGTAGGCACTTACCTTTCTAGGCAAGGGGATGAGTAAAAAAATAAAGGCCCAGAAAATCCTATTACATCAGCAGTGTGCTTATAGCATTGGCAGCCTTGGTTTATTTTTTTAACATACGTCTAAAAAGACTGTTTTCCTCACTGAGGAAGGTTGAATGAGTAGGTGTCTTTGAAGCTAGAGACCTAAAACTCCTTGCCTAACACAGTCAATGCAGACCAAAATACTACTGCAAGAAAATGAAAAGCTCTCATCATTTTAGTTCTTTATTAACCTTTTGAAATGGATATCTAAGTGTAGACAGTAATCTTCTTATTTTGCTACTGAGTATTTGGTCTTTTCAGGGAAGAATACCCAAACATCATTTCCTACCATATCCCAGATTTAGGTGTTTTCTTATCAAATTTACTAGCCCAAGTGGACAAGTCAACCAAGCTTTGTAACCCTGACAATTCTGAAGTTTTTAACATAGTGAGAAACTTAATAAAAAGAAGATGAACAGAAGTTTCTGTGTTGCATTGAAAAGGGTTTCAGGACATGATGCATGTGTCACTAATCCTCTGAGCTGCCCTATGGACATTGACTCTAATAATAAAGGTATATGACTAAAATCTCATTCTGTTCTAGAACAATCCTATAAATAAGGAATTAACATCCCCATTTTATAGATAAATGTAAGCTGATGACCCCAACTTACAGTTAGTATGGTACAGGCACCCCATTAGAATTAAGGAAGAGGAGAAGAAAAGAACAGATAGACAAGTAGTTCTAATCTACTCTCCCACCACTTTGTCTAACTGCAGCAAATTGAGGTGTACTTAATTTGGTCTTCCCTTTCCTTGTTCTGTCCCTAAAGTAGGTGCTATTTGATAATGAAATAATCTAAAAGGCAACAGGATCAAAAGGAGGAACACTATTCCAGAATAATCCAGTGGGGGTGGGGAACCTTTCTAGTGTTAGCATGACAGTAAATGCCCCTTTTCTTTTTGTTGTGGGTGGTTTTTTTAAGTTTATTTTTTCTTTGTTTTTTATTTAAATCCAAGTTCATTAACATATAGTGTAATAATGATTTCAGGAATTTAGTGATTCATCACTTACATATTATACCCAGTGCTCCTCCCAAGCGCCCTCCTTAATGCCCATCACCCATTTAGCCCATCCCCTTTACCCACATCCCATCCAGCAATCCTCAGTTTGTTCTCTATATTTAAGAGTCTTTTATGATTTGCCTCCCTCTGTTTTTATCTTATTTTTCCTTCCCTTCCCCTATGTTTATCTGTTAAGATTCTCAAATTCCACCTATGAGTGAAATTCTAGGATATTTGTCTTCTCTGTCTTATTTCACTTAGAATATACACTCTAGTTCTACCCACATTGTTGCAAATGGCAAGATTTCATTATTCTTGATCACCAAGTAATATTCCATTGTGTGTGTTTATACACACACACACACACACACACACACACACACACACACATATACCCATACCCCACATCTTTATCCATTCATCAGTCAATGGACATTTGGGCTCTTTCCATACATGGGCTATTGTCAATAGTGCTGCTATAAACATTGGGGTGCATGTGCCCCTTCAAATCAGCACTGCTGTATCCTTCGGATAAATACCTAGTAGTGCAATTTCTGGGTCATAGGGTAGTTCTATTTTTAATTTTTTGAGGAACCTCCATACTTTTTTCCAGACTGGCTGTACCAGTTTGCATTCCCAGCAACATTGCAAAAGGGCTCCTTCCCCTTTCTCCACATGCTTGCCAACATCGGTTGTTGCCTGAGTTGTTCATTTTAGCCATCTTGACAGGTGTGAGGTGGTATCTCATTGTGGTTTTGATTGGTATTTCCCTGATGATGTTGAGCATCTTTTCATGAGTCTGTTAGCCATCTGGATGTCTTCTGTGGAAAAGTATCTATTCATGTCTTTTGCCCATTTCTTCCCTGGATTATTTGGTTTGGGGTGTTGAGTTTGAGAAGTTCTTTATAGATTTTGGATACTAACCTTTTATCTAACAGGTCATTTTCAAATATCTTCTCCCAATCTGTCACTAGGTATTTTTTTAAAACAGGCACTATGGTATAGAGAACAATAGCCAGCAGACAGAGTCCTCATTTTTCTTATTAGCAACTAGCAGTGTGACTCTAAGACTGTAACTTTTTTAGTTTCATCTGTAAAATGAGATTTCTGGGATGATTTTAAGATATGGTACTGGTGAAATAGCTTGTCCAACAACTGCGACCATGCTTCCATGAAGTTCAAATTTGAGAAGTACTCAGGAAACGTTAGTCATCATCGTGATCATATACCAGGACCAAACGATTCTGAGGTGCATTTTAAAAATGGGCAAAGAGTACATGAAACAAATAAGAGTTTGGAATTTCTACTTCCAATTACATAGGGTTTGAATCACTGGTCTGGTTTCTGCATTTAGCCTTCTTCAGTCCAGCCACAATGATATTCACATGCAACCAAAGGAACAAAAGGTATCTTGAGAGAAATTTCCCTTGGTTCACACAGGTTGTATTCTAGGGGCAGAGACCTTTGCAGACAAAGATATCAAAGACTCTGCTTCTAGCCATGCTGAGTAACTGAAAAGATTCTCAACATTGTTGGTCATCAGGTAAGTGCAAATTAAAACCACGAGAAACCACTCCATATCCACTAGGATAGCTAAAATTCAGAGAAACAAAAAAAAAAAAAAACAAAAAAAAAACAAAAAACAAAAAAAACAACAACAAACCAGAGCAGAACCAGACTTATAAATACAGAAAAGTGACCATTGCCAGTGGGAGGGGGAGTGGGAGATGTAGACTTCCAGTTATTGAAAAAACAAGTGATGGTAATAAAAGGTACAGTATAGGAAATATAGTCAACGGTACAGCAATAACGTTGTATTGCGCCGGATGGTAGCTAAACTTGTGGTAAGCATAGCATAATGTGTAGAGATACTGAATGACCATGTTGTACACCTAAAACTAATATGATGATGTTTTAACTCTGCTCCAAAATCTCAAAAAGTAAATGGCTGGTATCTCCAGGCAAGAGAGATTTTCTTCTCTCCTGGTTTGGGGCATACTATTTGAATTTTTCATAAAAATAGTTAAGTATATTTGATTAAAAATAAACTATCAGTAAGATTTTTTAAATGTAGAACTCATACCTTGCTAATGGAGACATAAAATGTTACAACTACTGCATAGTTTTTCTTTGCAACTAATGAGCAATCAGAGAAACACTTTAAGACCATGCGAACATGTTGCTCTTATAAAAATTTCTGCCTACATTAATTATTCATTGATAACTCTTGCCTAAAACAATCTTTACTATGATGACACCAAGATTATGATTAACCAACACCTGCACTTTCTACATTTACCATTAGACACAGCATTCACGGTTAGAGCTCCCTTGTATGCCATCTTTCTATTATCAGAATGCAATCATTTTTTCAATGATTGATAAATAATTCAATATTGTCAATTATCTTGTATTCAAATTGTCCCAGCTTTGGTCAGTAGTAGTATCTTCAAGTGGATTCCTGTGTGCTTGGGATACACCCCATTTTTTAAAAAAACTTTATTACCTGTTGACTCTTCAAAACTTTTAGAAGTAAATCCAGTAGAAATGTACCCCCCTTCTGTTTGTGAACTCCTTAATATCCAAATCCTCCCACAGCCCTCATTCATGTCAGTCTTCAAGTTTTAATTCCAGTATAGTTAACATACAGTGTTATGTTAGTTTCAGACGTAGACTACAGTAATTCAACAAGTCTCTGTATTACTCTGTGTTCATCAAGTATACTCTTCATCCCCTTCACCTATTTCACCCATCCCCCAACGCACTTCCCCTCTGATAAATATCTGTTTGTTCTCTATAGCTAAGAGTCTTTTTTGCTTTGCCTTTTTTCCTTTGTTTCTTGAATTCTACATGAGTGAAATTATATGGTATTTGTCTGACTTAGTTCACTTAGCATTATACTCTATATCTATCCATGTTACAAATGGCAAGGTTCCATTTTTTATGGCTGAATAATATTCTATTGTGTGTACACAATAGACACACACACACACACACACACACACACACACACACACACAGGATTTCCTCTATCCATTCATCTATCAATGGACACTTGGGCTGCTTCCATATTTGGCTACTGTAAATAATGCTGCAATAAACATAAGGGTGCATGTACCCCTTTCAAATTAGTGTTTTCATATTCTTCAGATAAATATCCAGTAATGCAATTACTGGTTCATAGGTTAATTCTATTTTTTTTTTTTTTTTTTGAGGAACATTCCTCCTGTTTTCCACAGTGGCTGTATCACTTTGCGTTCCCACCAACAGTGCACAAGCGTTCCTTTTTCTCTCTATCCTCGCCAAAACTTGTTGCCTTGTGTTTTTTTTTATTTTAGCTATTCTGATGGTTGTGAGGTGGTATCTCATTGTGGTTTTGATATAACATTTCCCTGATGAGTGATACTGAATGTGTTATGTATCTGTTGGCCATCTGTATGTCATCTTTGGAAAAATGGTCTCTTCATGTCTTCTGCTTTTTTTTTTAATTGAAATATTTGAGGTTTTTGGTCTTGAGTTGTGGAAGTACTTTCATGTCTGTCCTAGCCCCCCTAACCAGGCCGACAATATCCCAGAAGGAAAACAATCTTCTGACTCTATCCTCAGTACCCAAGGCACAATAAGCACTATATGCTCCTACACACAAACTTCTCTCCCTTTTAAACAATTAGAAATATAAATATAAAAAATAATCATGTCCCTGGTTCCCAGCACAGTGCTTTTCATAGATCAAGTGCTCAGTAAGCATCTCTGTGGGAAAAAATAAAACTACTACTCAGAGAGGGGCACCTGAGTGGCTCAGTTGGTTGGGTATCTGACTTCGTCTCAAGTCATGATCTCACGGTTCATGGGTCAGGCTCTGTGCTGACAGCTCGGAGCCTGGAGCCTGCTTCAGATTCTGTGTGTGTGTCTCTCTCTGCCCCTCCCCCACTCACACTCTGTATCTTACAAAATAAACATAAAAATGAAAAAAAATTTAAACTACTGACAGAGAGATCTGAGCAGAAATTCATAAATAGATCAGCAATGCTGAGCAATGAGGTGTAGGGTATGACATTAAAAAACCAAAATTCAACATGTGGTTTTTCTAATCAGCTGTCCTTTCTGTTCTGTCTTTTGCATGTGGTAGTAACAGTGATTTCTGGGGCCAATGCCCAAGTTTCCTGAGTGACTCAGCCTTGTTGCTTCACATGTTGCCAAGAGCTAATTGCCTTCATGCCTTCATGCTCTGCCTAATAGCCGTGACAACCACCACATACTGAGTGCATTTTAAGTGCCAGGTACTGAGATGGGTGGTGACCCTCCTTCAGTCTGTTCCCTAGACAGTAAAAGGAGCCAAGGAGTATACCATCATGTGGCCCCAAATTATTAGCACTAAATCAAATTCTACCAGAAAGTTCTGATCACCTTCCATGGAGCCGGTTGTCTTCCCTAGTTAACAAGTTGAAGTCAATGTGGTAATTTGCCAGGTGTCTGCTAATAATCAGTATCCTCTCCACTGTTCTATGCTCTCTTGTACCATCAGGTATAGGCTGCCTGGAGAACACACATCCCTGATCCCTTTGCCAGGAGGGAAGTTACATTCAGACAATGAGAGACCCTTGTGTGAAATTTGAAGGTGGAAGAAAAGGAAATGCTGCCACTCCACTGCCAACACCTCCAACACACACACACACACACACACACACACACACACACACACACACACACTCCATTCCCTAGGGGCAACGTTTTCATTGGCTTGATTCTTCCATTGCCAGGCAGCAAAGTCAAGTCCTAATGATTACTGGATCAACTGCTTTATTTTACTAATCAGGGCAAGTTTTCTAAATCAAAACATTCTGGCTGGGACACATGGACTTTTAACAAAGTGATCTTTGATTTATGACATATTTTAAGCACAAACATGCTTGCTGTTTGAAAAAATAAAGTTTATACAAATGTTTAGAATTCAAAGGAGAAAATAATCACCACCAAGGGAATTTGACACAAATGTTAATGTCTGCTTTACTTTTTTTTCTCCTAAGATTAGAGAATCACCAAAATCCCAAACATTTGAACAGGTAGATGGAGAATTAGGACATTTTAGACTTAGAGACTATCCTGACTAAAGGCATGGTGAACAAGGGGAAAAAATGGAAGGTTTTGTTTTGTTTTAAGATGCAGAGAATAAATGTGCAAATACAATTCAATTAGGAGTTCCATTCTTCCGACTTATGGCTCAATTGAATATTGTAGTATTTCAAAAAGAAAAACACAAACACAAAAACAGTTTTTAAACATGCCTTGAACTCAATAGTCTACAGTTAATGTAACTAACCACACAGGTTTGACTGGAATGGAGGGGTTCCGAGGACACAAAACTGAGTACTGAAACCAGGTAAGCTCTAGGCAAACCCAGACAACTTGTTTACCCTAAGCTGCAGGCATGAAACAAAGACCTCATCATGCCTTATGGGTTGTGTTTTACTTTACTGTAAAAGCTAGAAGGAAATCTTCTATTCACATAATCCTTTTTAGTTTGAACGTTTTCATACACATTACTTATTGCCACAGCCCTTAAGATGCGAATTCTTAACCTCAATTATGTATTAGGATCACTTTGGGAGAGATTTTAAAGGCTGGGTGCCTGGGAATTACCCCCACACAAATTAAATCAAGCATCTTCTTTTGTGGAATTCCCTGCTAAGTACAATATGCAGCTGAGTCAGTAAAAACATGACTTTGGTTTATGTCTGAAGAGTTCTATTTTACAGAAGAATAACGTGGCATTTTGGAGTGACTAAGGTCACCCCATTATTTTGTAACAGAGTTGGAACATGACCCCTCATCCTCTAGAGGGATGCAGGAGCTACAATGACACCTGAAACTGTTCTGATTCAGAGGAGAATCAAAATCTCTCCCCTGACAGACTACCGTTTGTCTGAGGGGTAGATTAAGACATTAAAGAAGGAAAACAATTGGAATAATAATACAGTTGAGCCTCATGGTTTCATGTAGACTTTCTCCTTTGGAGGAGATTTTGCTGGACACATAAGTTGTGCGCTTGGGGTAAAAGAATGAGATGCCTACCGCCTTTCTTGCTACCAAAGGGCATACATCAAGGAAGACAAGGCATTACATTTTGGCTAATGAGGTTTGGGTGTTACTGCATGAGGGGCACAAGTTTAATTCAAAGCTGACTCACTCCCACAAAACTAGTTTTTAGGAGGAGCAGCAGCAAGCAGAAGCAGGACAAAACCTCAGAGAAAAACGCAAAGGTAACAGACATTAGAGAAGATCAAATTGAGAACCTGATTCTACTTCCCTGTTTTCCTACAAAATCTTTAGTAAAATCTTCCCTTTTTCATGAATTGTGCATTTAAATTAGATTTAGAAGATGGAACTATGTGAACAGGAGAATTGTCCCATCTGGGTTATGTTAGGAATGCTTAAACACCTCTGTATTCATGTAGTAAATATTCACCAAGTATCTACTATGTACTAGAAACCAGGCTAGTATCTGAGGATAGAGAGAAGGCATGTTCTCTGCACGAAGGTTATAAACAATCCAGGGTTTGTGGTCTTACCTTCTTAGTGCAAATTTAGTGTCTGATCAATCCATCTGAAATGAAACTCTTTTAAGGACTGTGCCATCATTTGTGATAAACCAAACACAGCTCAAAATGAAATAGTGTCTCATGGTCTTATTTCTAGGTGCTTACCATGAACCATTGGAAAGAATCAGGACCTCAGCCAATGTACCCACTGAGGTAAACATTGGCCCACTGAACCCAGAACTCGCATAGGTAGCCTGGGAGAAAGTGAGGTACACTCACCTGGAGAGCAAATTTCAAACAAACCTCCCTGATAGGATAGCCATGGACAATTGTATAGTCTGTTCACTAGGCAAATGTTGAACTTCAACCAGCACTCTGCTTGGAACTTTGGTACCCTGGAGAAGAACTGCATCCAACAGAAAAAAAGACTGTTGGTTTTGGAGGTGTGGGTGGTTGGTTGGTTTTCAATGAATCTGATTCGTACCAAAGCTCAGTTTATTCTCAGTAGTTCCTGGGCTCTGGTTGGATATGCTGTAGCAAAGCATGTCTCCCGTACAACTCCCCCGTAAAGTTGGAACAGCACAGAAGAGACATTTAAGGAGCACATTTGCCAGTGTTAGAAATACATCTGAACTCTAGAAATCATCTCATGGAGTTTAAAGGTTATTTGGGAGAAACTAAGAAGAATTCTTTTCCAGGACTCCAACATTATTGCCACAAAAGAAAGTCTTTAACTATGTAGACTGAAAACAAGAGCAAATTTAAGAGTTATAATCTTTAGGAACCTCCCAAAAGATACAAGCCTAGGAGCACCTGGATGGCTCAGTCAGTCATTTAAGGGTCAGACTTCAGCTCAGGCCATGATCACCAGTCCAGGACTTCGAGCCCCACACATCGGGCTCTGTGCTGACAGCTCAGAACCTGGAGCCTGCTTCAAATTCTGTCTCCCTCTCTCTGCCCCTCCTCCCCCTCCCTCTCAAGAATATAAAAAAATAAAATTGTTAAAATAAAAAAAATACAAGCCTCTGATTTTTCAAGATCAACATGTACACTTTAGGGGGTACCTAGAAATGGAATCCAAATTAGATACAGTCTTCAAGTTTGCCCAGTAGTCAACAAAGCAACCACCTTAGGATAAGGAGTTTGGCCAAGATCCTGAACTACTATGGTCACATACATTTTAAAGTCTAGCTATAGGGAAAGAAATTCTGGAATTTACCAACCCTACCAAGACTACATCCATGACTGAAAATACGCCATTCGACAAAACCAGACACTAATCAGAAGAGACTACATACAACAGTATACTGGCAGAGGAGGTCTTTGGTGGTCCAACTTGCTTGTATTATGTTCAAAAAAATTGTTTTATAGAGGGTGAGTCCATAAATTAGGAAGAAAAAAAAGAATGCTTCAAAACTCTAAAAGGAAAAATTGAGCCATAAAATTATTGAGAAGTGGAACATCCCCAGCAATGTTCAAAAATAAAGCACCACAGTAAGAAGAGCTTGAGTTTTAACTTAACTGCTTTGCTGTGAGTATAGCCGCTGGGTCTCAGTTTCTTCATCAGTTAATGCGGGATAAAATCTTTAATAAATCTCATTCTTTAGCTCAGCTCCAGACAAATTTATAACAAACAGAAGCTATAAGCCATTGAGAGAATTAGGAGACAGTTGGCTCAGGTGCTGGAGGTGACCAAGCCCTGAGTTAGCTGTCACTATTGGTAGGTAGTGAAAAGATTTGCAAATACTTACACACCAGGTCAACAAATTCTACCTATAGCTGGTCTATATCTTGTCGTCAGGGAGTAAGTCAATGTCCTAGTATGAAGAAAGATTGGTTTTAATAGTTCTGAAGACCATTACGCTTGAGACTAAAACGTAATTTATAGGAAGCTAGTTTAAGTCTTTGTCATTTAAAAGATAACTGTGGTCATAACAGGTGGACTTGACCTACCAAATAGGCTATAACTGAGTCATTTACCATGACCTTGAGATTTAATTATTTCAACCAGTAGGCAGATGCCTTGAAAATTAGGAACAGAGTTGAAGACCATTTCTGTTTGTGAAAGTTTATTTTTACAAGTAAAATTAAGTGCCCCTAGTAAACAAACTTTAAAACACAAAGTCTCATTTTGCCACTAGGCGCCATCCTTAGGCTGTTCTAAGAATTAGATGAGATAAAGGGTGAAAAGTCCCCTGGGGTTATGTTACCATCATGTTGGCTCCTCCACTACAGTGTTCTCTCACACCCCACTGCCCCAGATCATCAAATCTCCCTCTTCATTACACCCATTGTTCTTTACTCTGATATGTTCATTATCTAACCCTTAGTTTCATAAAAGTTTTGTTCACTCCTATAGTTGCATTTCTTAGCACACAGCCTGGCATGTCATCAGTGCTTAATACATGCTAGACTAGTAAAATACTGAAATAATCAAATCAGACTATACAACAACCAAGCCATTTCCTCATCACAAGAAGAAAGGAGCAGGGTTTGCAATTGGGCCACTATGTCGGGAAGATGTGGAATTGTACAGACTCATCTGAAATGGGCTACTTTCAAAGTGTCTGGTTTTCATTCTCAATTAGCTTCTCAGGTTCTGCTTTCTTATTTGAATTGAAAATTGTGCCTCCCTATGTGTCTATAGCACAGACCCGTGTCCTGTTCCCCCACCTTCTGGTTTTAATAGGAAAAATTCTTGCTCAGTTGGTAACCTTTAAAGAGTTTCCTGGGGGCTAAGTAGTACAGCCATCCCTTCAAGAAGTGGATCTATCCTGCTCTCAGTAGAGCACCCATTCACTCATGGTTGGCTTCTTAGAGGTCTCAGGGCTGTGGTGATAAAGTTCTTGGGAAGATGCTCTAGCTTCTTGCCACTCTCTAGAAGCTTACACATACTATTTAACCCTGCTTATGTGCTGAAGGTGTTTGTGCTTTCATTCCTTTACTTACTCCCACTGCTTATTATGTTCTATGTATAAAACCCATGAGGGAAAGGAACGCTTTTAAGATCTAGTCTTGCATATAGCAAAAGAGCCAGCAAATATATAATTTAAGATTGTAATACATACTACAAAGCATACAGGGCACACTAGAAGAGAATGACACAAGCTAAGACAAAGGATGCAAATAAGACCTTCACGCAAAGACCCCCATGGAGAGGAGAGTGTGGAACAGTGTTCAGGCGGAAAACCTCCATGTGCAGAGTCCCCCATTGGGAAAGGGCTAGGTTATTTGAGAAATGGATTGGAATGGAGTGGTCCAGGAAGGGGTTAGTACCAAACGATGTCAGAGACATCACACAGAGCTTTGTAGAACAGGGTGAGGATTTTTTTCCCCTCAATTTTAAGTGTAATTGGAAACATTTAATGACTTTAACCAGGAGCATTTTGTAACCAGATTTGTATTTTTTTAAAAATCACTCTGGTCGCTGCACAGAAAGTGAGCTGTTGGAAAAAAAATAATTCTGTTAGACAGCAAATTTGACCGAAAGTCAGTAGGAACAATGGGTTTAACATGTGTTCCCATCATTTACTAGAGAATTCTTAAGTCAAATCTCACATCCAAATGGGAAAGGAACTGACAGAAACATAAACCCATGGGTAGCTCATGTCTATATCAATGTGTGTATTCCAGAACTGTTGAGTAAGTAAAGGAATTATAATTCCTTTTCATTCCAAGGGGCAAAAAGACTCCATTTCCTCTCCATGTTCACTACCCCATGAGAATTGGAGGAGAATGGACTGCTGCCATACTCTTTCCTTTGAATTCTGGAATCAGAAGAAATGGGGATTTACAATAGTCACATATGCCATTATTACAGACGTTTTGTGTGCATTCCAGGGGGGAACAATGAGTAGTAACATTGGATACAACTAAATGACTTATTATTAATCACCAGAGATTCAAAATATATGTGTCAGAATCTGTACTTTAGGTCTCCATGAACTACAGTTTTCCAGTGCATAATGACTGTTTTGCAATTAAGTCTATTGAAGGAACAGTTATAGGAATCATCGCACATACCTACAAACCATGCAGATCCTGGGTTCCAAAGTCAAATATAAACTAAAATATTCTACTCATTAAGTCTTGAGCCTCTCTAAAGTTTGTGATTTCATCTTTTTGGTACTAATTTTATTGAGAATTGACAATCCTCAGTTTTAAAAATTTTTTTTAATGTTTATTATTTTTGAGAGAGAGAGAGAGACAGAGCATGAATGGGGGAGGGTCAGAGAGAGGGAGACACAGAATCAGAAGCAGGCTCCAAGGTCGGAGCTGTCAGCACAGAGCCCGACGCGGGGCTTGAACTCATGGACCGTGAGATCGTGACCTGAGCCGAAGTCTGATGCTTAACCAACTGAGCCACCCAGGCACCTCGACAATCCTCACTTTTGATTTCGCATTTATCTTTGTCCTTAAGGAATCAAGGGTTTTTTTATGTTGGGTTTAATTGCGATGAATATACTTATACTAATTATTATCTAAGTAATACCAGAATGTTTGAGCATTAAACTCAGCACATACATTCTTTCTTCCAGACTTGAACAACTGAAACTTGTGATGGTATTTGAACACAGTGTCTCTCCTTAGTGGATATATATGCAATATTTTATTAGTGCAAGTTTTGATGTTGACAGAGGGCAGCATAACTAAATTTACACATATGGCCATGCCAAAGAGAAAAATCAACTTCTCACTTCTTGTACAAGCTTTGGCCATTAACTCTAATGATGAATTAGGGAGAAGTATCACACAATAGTTTGTTTCTTCTACAAAATTCCAAATCTTAATAGTTTTCAGAAGTCACTGATAGACCACAAAAACTTAATTAGTACTCCAACAGGCCTTTGACCGCTTTTCCAATGATTCCTGTGTGTCAAGCATGAAACCTGACAAAATGATTAGAAAACTTCAAAAAAATCAGAATTCCATTACACTGACTTCCTTTTTCTTTTTTTGACTAAATACAGTAAGAATTTTTATTTTCAAGGACAACTTCACCTTCTCTCTGTTGGTCACACTGACACATTCTATCACAAAGAATTTTTAGTTGACACTAACAATAATACCTTCTGGTTATATAAAATCACTTAAATCCAAGTTAACTTTAGGATCCAGTTTGTTAAGAGAAATATCTAAGAAGTTCTGATTTATCAATTTTTCTTTTTCTAATTGCTTGTATCATGGACAACAGTTGCGGGGGGGGAAGAGAAGGATGAAAAGAACAGGACGGTAAAAGAAATTAGGAAGATATATAGAAACTCGGTGGGGGGTGGGGGGGGTGGGGAGAATTATTTGGGCCATGTGGCTATCTAAAACTAGCCAGAAAGATTTCATTAAAAATGACTTTGATACTAGTCATAATTAAGAATAAGAAAGTTTTAAAAAGAAAAACTCAGCAGACAAAACTTTAAGTCAGCGAAACTATCACAGATACTAAAGAACATACTTGCCAAGTTATTAGGTTAGATACTCACATTCTATATATTCTAACTGGCCTTGCTGCTTTGGAGACAAAAGTGAAAAGCCAACTTACTAATAATGTGTTAGCAATAATCAGTTCAGAGTAAGAACATTTCACATTAACATTCTTACAGCATAAACCATTACAGGAGAGAGGAATAAGATCGATGCAAATTATTTCCAATCTAGGTGCACCTTGAAAAGGCTTGTCACCAGAGGTAATTTTACTGTCTAACATTGATAGTTTTTGTTGGCAAGCAGTCAGCATTTCCTTCCCAAACAGCCATGAACCTATACAACAGCTCACTCACTCAGAAAGATCAATTCAATTGTTAGAACTAATGTTCTATTTTGATTTTTTGTAACAAAGTTGCTTTAAAAATATTTGAGACCCTCATCTGATGGATAATTATGAACGTGGGAATCCAGAAATTTATATTGGAATGAGAAAGACATGTGTTTTTATAAAAGTTTTGGAATGACCATAGTTTTATTACATTTGGGCTACATCTTGCCAAGCTTTATTTCAAGATAAACACGGCTGAGATTAGAACAGCCTGACATAGAGGGCACTTGCTGAGAGCCAGGGGCCTAGAGTTCAGTCTATGGTTATTACGAGGACTTGATATATGGCCAGGGCATTTCCTCATGGAAGCTTTGACACCACCCTTAAGATAGAAATCCAAAGGGAATGTAATAGGATAATGACTCACATGAATAAGCCCATCAATCATGGGCTGGTTCATTTTCTATCAGGTGTGACGTGATAGTTTTTAATGAATTTTGCTGTATCCAAATAAACTTTTCCCTATTTATATAAAGTTTATTCCTTATATCGCTATGTATTTGCTCTTACTACAAAAATAGTCATCCCTTTGAGAGTGGAATGGCTTGGTTAAAATCAGTCACAGAATAATTCATTTTGATTTTGACCCTGTCAAACTTCAGCGATTAACATTTCATCATTTGTTCCATTGGACAATTTCTCTATATTCAAATACAAGACCTGGAAATTGGACTTGTCAGCCCTCCTTTTAAGCTTTTGGCATAGCTACAATTCTATGGGTGTGTTGGGTAAAAGGAGAATGTTCTTCTAACTCAAGGTAATACTAGAGCCCTTTGAAATAAGGACTCCTCAAACATGTGTTCAGACTTTCCTGGAAACAACTGAGGAAACTCCCAGAACTTCAGTTTCCACATCAACCTGGTCTTTCACAAGAACTATATAGGAAAGCTGATGAAGGCACTTGCCCATTTTCCATTGTTGGTAAGGCCCTAACCAGAGATTTACTAAACCCCCATTATGCAAGTGATCACATAAAAGAGAAGGGCAGTGTGGGATGCTTTGTAGTTTTTTCGTATTAATTCATTTCGTCAAATACCTTGAGCTCCTAGTAGCTGTCAAGTGCTGGGTATGGCCTGGAGATAGAACAATGGACAAAAGTTCCCATTCTTGCAGATTATATAGTCTCACAGGGTAGGGAGATAAATAGGCAATTTTAATATTAGGGGATAAAGGTGATAACAAAGTTCAAGAGTAACCAGCAGGAATTTTAACCCAGTCTAAAGGTGGCAGTGAGACCTATATAGTTGATCTTTGTTATCTTCATTATCAGGATTCTTTCTTTATTTGCAAAATTATCTGTCACTAAAATTTGTAACCCAAACATCAATACTTGGGGTGCTTTTCTGGTCATTCACAGACTGGCTCAGAAAATGAAAATTTTGAGTGTCCAGCCTCACACATTCCCAGGTAAGCTGAAACAAGATGGCACTCTGCCTCCCCATTTCAGTGCTTGGAGATGAGCAGAGGGTGGAGGCTTCAGGGGAGGGACTGTGTGAGACCATGCAAGACATTCTGACACCAGCAAGACCAGGTTTGAACCCTAACTCTGACACCCGTTAGTGGGGGACCTCAGGCCACACACCGAACACTTTCAAACCTCATTTTCTCTTATTTAGTATAGAATCAGTAACACCTTAGCTGTCTAACCACTAGGGTGTTTCTAAAGGGTTAAGAAAAATTATGAACTTCTTTTGCAAATGTCAAAAGTTCACAGAAAAAGATTGGTTATCAGTACAGACTACCTTTTCCTTCTTATAAGCCATAAAAATTGAGAAAGATTCAGGCAGATGATTACTGCAGGTATTAACATTTGCACTAAATCAACCTGTTCAGGAGACTTGCCATCCATTTTAAGAGACATTTAAGCCTACCACAAGATAAACCCATATCATGTTAAAACTGTGTTTGCACAGAACGTCTAATTGGTTACATAAGGGGGAAAAAAAATCAACAATGGTTGATTTTTGTGAGATTTTTTGTGCTTCTGGCTGGCAAAATACAAGATTTGAGGATACAGAAGGCCTTATAGAATTAACAGGATAGATGTTTGTAGGAAGTGCATGCTTAAGTGTGGGCAGGAACTGAGAACGCAGGAGTAACAAAAGCTTTAGCCCTGGTTCTGCTGGAGAATGCTACAAGTTTCTGCTGCCTACCACCACCACGTATACATCCTAACTATTCATTCTATCACGGTTTCAAAACCCAGGTGAGTGGGTCTAAGAGGCAAGGCAAAATGACATGCCCTCACCCTGGCCACCAGAGGAAGGCCAAGAGGGGCTCCTCTCTCTCTTATGGATAGGTGGCACTGCCTTCCACCAAGACATTTCAGAACGGCAAACTTGCCACAACATAGGAAGGCACACTGGATTTATATGCCCAAAAGTAACAAATGTCCAACACATCCATAAAATGTGGAGAAGAAAGAAAATACTAAGTTACTAGTGAAAGCAGTCCCTTAAAAGAGAAGGATAACAAGTCAACTATGAGACTATCTCCATGTCTCCAAGGTTTTATGTCCTAGGAAACCAAAGGCTCTTTGGTCCAAAGAAAAACTGGAATAAGCACATGCTTTATTCATCAGCTACTGTCTATGGGAGGACACATTAAGGCATCCTTGAAGAGCTATTTCCAATTCAGACACAAAGATAAATATCTTTAATGCCAATGAATGCTTTATTGACATAACCTCACTGACTAACAGGTCCCTCTCACTTTACTAAAAGCTACTTTTTCTTCATTCTCTTCTTCCTTATCTCCCATACCTCCCCCCCACATGCCCATTCCCAACCCCAGTCAGCAAAGTCTACATTTTCAACTAGAGTTTCTTGAGTACTTTCTCTATATCAAGAACCAGATTTGTTAAAATGCTTGACTTTTTTATGCAAACAGTAGCTCTAAAATGCTCAAAGGAAACATACTCTGTATTTTTTAAGGATGGAGTAAGGAGGTTAAGTAACTTTCCCAAGATCACGTAGCAAGCATATAGGACACAGGAATTTCACATCTAGATCTTCAAAAATTCCAAAGGTATTTATCATCAACAACTTACAATGCCTTCTTTTTGTTCTTTACATCATGGGCAGATCTGAGAAAAGTGATTAATTTCTTAGGTTCTGTTTTAAATAAACTAGACAGGAATTTCATTGCCCAAAGTTTCAGAGTCCTACTTACAACTGTACTTAGAACTGGTTAACGAAATTGAAGAGGTCCTTTAGCCCTCCCAAGAAACAGAAGTTCTCCTCTACTTTCTCTTACTTACACTATTCTAGAAGGTAAAGATTCCTTTATTCTTTCATCTGCTTCCCAAGCAAGTTTCTCTCCAATCACTATCAGAGGCTGGATTAGTTTTGGCAGCTTCCTCCCTAGCTCAGTGCAGTCAGGAAGCTACCTGTTTCCCACGTGTCTCAGCAGGATAACATGTGTGAAATGGAGGTAATTATCAAAATATTCAATAGCAGGGGTTTCCAGATTGAAAGAACTATATAATTGTTGCCATTCATCTCTGAACTCTGCCAATGGAAACAAAGACTGAGGTACTGTCACTCCCTCCAGCAAGTGGATGCTTTTCTGGTTTCCCAACTACTAAGGAGAATAACTTAATTAAAGGGTATAAAAGAAAAAAATCACCAAAATGCACTTCTGGAAACTATGGTTTGTACTATCTCTTAAGAGAGTAGCCTTTACCCTAGACTGCAAAACATGACTTATCTCTCATCTTTTCTTCCCTTCCCTTGAATCTTGTATCACATCTTCTCTCCTTACTGGACTCCGACCCTTATCACATTCTGGAGTATCTTGACTATGAGGCCAACGGGAGCCAAAGAAGCACAAAATGCACATAAGTAGATCTCAGTGTCAAATATTGATTTGGGAGATGGTACACAACTGTACAGAGCCAAACACAGGAGGGAGGTTATACACCAGCAGTGGGGGGGGAGGCAGCAGGGGAGGAATGTCTAAATAGCATGGACCATTAATAAAATCCCTCTCTTTCTCCTGAAGTTCCTATTAGGAATTATCATCTCCTCTTAACAGATGAAGAAATTGAGCAAGGAAGGGATTGGCTTGACCTTGAACTATGCAAGTGATGCAGGCTGATCATTCAGTTATGTGTGAGTGGGGGCAGGGAGAGCTACAATGGACAGGCCATAGTGCCTCAGGGCCAGAGCCATTCCTCAGCACCAGCAGTCTCTGAGAATGAGACTTATGACTTCCCAAAAGATTGCTATCTGAATGTGAAATAGTCTAGGTGTACTCTCTAGGAGCCAATGCAGCTGACCAACGTGGGACATTTGCCTTCCATAATTGAGATAGAGCAGATCCAAGCCTAGGACTCCAGTCTTCTGGCTCTGGACCTGGTGTATTCTCCTTATACTACACTCTCAGCCAAATGCTACACCACATGTGTATGCGTAGAAGGTGAAGACAGGGCAGCCAGATGGTAGAGGGGCCTAACAAGGCAGCTCTACCAAGAGGCAGGGAGAGAACAAAAGAGGTACTTATTAAAGAAGACATTTTAGACATGACTGTCATCAGCAATGAGGTTAACTCCTCACATTTTCTCTCAACAAGATTCCTTCAACTTGATTTACTTTGGAGAAAAAGTACATAAGAGAAAACTCTTGGTTTCATGTCAGTTGAAAATCCATAGTAAAAGTCATTTGGGGACAGAAATCCAACTGAAAAGTCAGGTATGTGAGGCCTTTTATTATGGATGTTTGGGGTCTCCATTTGCTCATTCAGTGCCCAGTTACTGTGTATTTCTTTAAACTAGGCACTGGGCTTGATGCAGGCAAGCTTATATGTATATTTAAGAGACTTATATTTAAGAGACTCATGCTTTAATGAGACCACAGTCATTAGAATACAATGAAAACTTCTATGAAAAATGTTTGTACTATGACCGAGACAGCCTTAAAGTTTCCTTCAGCTTGACTCACCATTAGAGTAGAGGCCCTTCACCTCCCTTTTCTTAGAAGGTTTAAGAACTTGTTCATTAGAATGTCTAGGACCCCTTGAGAGGTCAATATTCTCCTAGCTTCTTACAACCCGGAAGTATCTTTCTCAAAGACTTGGGAGCCATTCCCCTGAAATGCAATCATCAAGAGAGATAGCATATCTCCTGGCTTCTAGGGGAGGATAGGAGCCCAGCTTCAATAAGCAGCTGTTAGCAAACAGATGACCTGGTCACCTTGACAAGCCCCTTCCCACAGCGTCTTCCAGTACTGTCCAGTGCTTAAAAACCTCCCCATCTTTTCAGTGGGGCTTTCAATCTTGTTCCCCTATTGCAATAGCCTTAAATAAAGTCTTCCTTGCCCATTTAACTCTTCCAGCATGATTTTTGACAGCTACTGGCTTGTGAACATGGAGGAGAGAGAACTAAGTCATTGGTAACTGGACTTCATATTAGTGGCTATAAGGAAATTTTGAAAGACAAATGTGAATTGCATTCAGACTGAGTGGCCCAGAGGCACAAAAGTGGCAGGCATGGAAAGCAGCTTGAACTAAGCAGTGGGCTGTCAAAAAGCTGAAGTTATCATGGTCAAAGCTTCTGCAACTCTTCCTTCTGCTCTACTTCCCAATTCTAGACTGAAGTTGGTTTTAATAGTTATCCTAATTTTTAAAAATCTGACTCTGCAGTGGGAGACCATCTCAGCAGGAAGCCATGTAATTTACTAATTAAGCTACTGTTTATGGAGTGCCTACTATATGCCAGGCAAACAGCTACAGATGCCCTTATAATAAAAAGGCTTAAGAGCATGGTTTCTGCACCAGCTCTGTGACTGTATGACCCTGGGCAAGTGACCTGGTCTCTCGTGACTCAGTTTCCTCATCTGCAAAACACTGTACATGATTTTCTTAGTTATAAAGAATAAGTGAATTAGAACAGGAAAAGCATTTGTAACGATGCCTGCACACATTACTTAACCAGTATCAGGTATTATTTGACATTTATTAAAACCAAGTTTAAGTCTTACTTATGGCTGGCTAACACATAGTTCGTAGAGCATTATTACATAATGGAGCCCTACGAGAAGGCACTACATTTTAAAACTGCCTTTTACGTACCTCCTTTCTGAATATTATCGCAATAGAGGGAGTCCTCTGCCACGGAACATCCCTAACTCTCTATTCTCTCACCAAACACACCCAAGGCAAGCTCTGGTGCTCAGTGTATCCATTTCACCCAACTCTTCTAAAGGTTTCCTCAGCGTCACTAAATTGGCATAGCCTTGCTACTTGGCTGCCAGAGTTAATGAAGGAAATGTCTGTTATTTAGCCTTCTTTCCTCAAGACCTATGAAATGGACTATCTTCATCTTTCGCTTCCATTCTGCAATGGAAAGAGGAGAAATAGAAGGGCGTGGGGAGAGCAGAGAATGTGCATGAGCAAGCAAGGGCAATCCCCTGATTAGCCTGGGATCCAGTCTTGCATCATGCTTAGAAGCTTAGCCTCTGGAGCCAGGAAGCCTGGTTTAAAACCCAGGCCCATAAGCCATGTGACCCTCAGCAAAATGATCTATGTCTCTATTCCTTAGATTTCTGATCTTTAAATCACAGAAGATAAAAGTACCCACATTGCAGGGTTACTACAAAAAATACATTATATCACAAAGCACTCAAAACTGAACCTGACACATGTCGGCTTTTATCATTCATCTAATTAGAGTTGTCTGCCAACATTCTTCCCTTTTTCATTCTATGCTTCCCGATTCCTTTCTGATGAATTCTTCATTTGAAAGGAGTATCTTGTCTGAGTGCTGTACACTTAACTGAAACTTCTGATCCTCTTACAAACCTTGACACATACTGGAATGGATGGCTCCTTCCTATTCATGGTTCCTGCTGCTAAACCCAAAGTTCTTTATTAGACTGTGCAGTCCCACACCTGGCACAGACGTGGTAGGTCAGTAAATGTTGACTGAACTATGGACTGATATGAATACAAGTTACTTTCTAAACTTAATGATGCTGTTTCCTATGTGACATGATAGAGATGTTCACTATCGCTGTGGTAGTAATCACATTGCAATACATGAATCAAGTCAGTGTGTTCTATACCTTAAATTTCTATAAAGTTATAGGTTAATTCTATCTTGATTTAAAAATGCCATTTCAAAAATATTTCAAAACATTTCAGATTTTAAAATTTTAGACAGTAACATAATACATAAAGCAATTTAATTCCAAGAAAAATCTCAACAGAAACTGTATGCCTGAATGACACAAGGATGCGCGTTTAAATTTAACATGCCCAACAAAAATGCTTGATAGTTATTAGTCTAACACAATATGGGAAGGAAGACTATACCGTTGTCCTTCCTGTGTTTTGTTGATTCCAAAGTTTCTGTTACATTTAGATATTAGTGGAGGCTTTTCTCCAAAGTTTTGTAAAAGACAAGGGTCAGCTTTGCTGCCATGATTTGAGAAAATGAGGGCTGCTTTCAGAGTTGTCAGATTCCTGTTGAGCCTAAGAGGCACACTTGCTACACAAAAGTAAGAACGTCCTAGAGATACAGTCTTGTCTATTAGAACCACGGCCTCAGCTATGAATAGTCCATCTAAAGAATGGAGAGTAGCATCTCCAGATACTCTTGAAATTAACAGAAGGGCCAGAAATACATGTGATTAGTTATTCAAATGGTCTCAGTTGGCAGAGCTGAACAGAAGATTCAAATCTAGTGCTTCCTCCTGTCTGTTGAGTTGGGACTTTGGGTAGAATCAGAAAGATAATGAGCACTGGAGAGGCTTCAAAGTGCAATAACGAACAAAGAATTGCAAAGATATGCCTATGAAGAGAACTTCAAAAGGATGGCAGAGAGCACAATGAACGAGCAGAAGTGGAAGAGTCAAAAACATCTGGATGAAAAGTAAAAACTATGGTCAGACACCTGAAAATTATTAAAGATGAATTTATATTTAAGGAGACAGAAGTACACGTGTGTGTGCACGTGTGTGTATATATAAAGAAAATAGATATGAAGATTATAAGATCTGCACACTGGATCATGCAAATTTCTTCTTTGAGACTCATGAAAACAGATGCTGCTTTTCACCAACTCAGTACAACTCACCAATACCAGTACAATTTTTCAAAGAAAAAAACAAGATTCAGCTTCATGCACCTGTCAGTTTTTTGTTCATTTCCTTAAATAATGAGATACAGAGGTAAAGTTATGAGATATAAAAATAAATCACTCTATCATTGTTTTCTGTAAGATAAGGAACTCCTTATAATGAAATAAAATTGCTTTGTATGTTTACCTAATTTTTAATGTTTATTTTTGCAAGAGAGAAAGAGCAGGGAAGGGGGAGAGAGAGAGAGAGAGAGAGAGAGAGAGAGAATATGAATGAATCTCAAGCAGGCTCCACACTGTCAGAGCGAGCCTGAAGCAGGGCTCAATCTCACTGTGAGATCATGACCTGAGCTGAAATCTAGAGGTGGATGCTTAACGAACCAAGTCATCCAGGTGCCCATTTAATTCTTAGTTTTATAAGGAGAAAATATAAGCCGGCAATTTAGAAAGTTAAGTCACCTCTTGATCATTAAAGTTATTCATGGAAAGCCTACAACATAAATATTTAAGAGACTTAGATTCTATCTTTTTAACCACAACAAAGGATTGGACTACAAAACTGTCATTTTTCCCCAGACTTATTGAGTTTCTAAGACAAGAACTTTGCTGTGCCAGGATTGAGTATCATCTACAAACAGACAGAACTTTTCCCTCATAGAGTTTATATTCTAGTGACAAGACAAAAAATACCAAGTACACCAAGAAAGAACTGCATAATTCAGACTGCATAAATGTTATGTTTATAGTAGTTCTGAAATGGAACACTGGGGTAGATATCTACTTTGAAGAATCTGGAAAAGCTGCTATAATTTAAGCTTGGACCTAAAAAATAAGAAATATGCATATCAAGGTGCAGAAGGGAAAGCTTTGAAAAAGTCTCAAAGACAAGAAGCAACTTGGCCTCAACAAGTTGGAAAACTAGAAAAAAGGTGCATTTGACTAGAATCTACCCATGTGGAGCCTCGTGGGCCAATATAAGGAGTTTCTATTTTTGTCCATGATTTGTCAAGTGATTTAAAGCTTTAAAGTTACTTGGTTACATTCACTTCTGTAAGAGAACACTCTGGCACAGAAGGAATGAGCCGAGAACAGAAGTAAAGAAGTTTATGATGAGGCTTTAGCAAGTTTGGAGGAGAGAAGTTAGTGTGAACATGGCGGGGGGGGAGGGGGGCGGGCAGTAATAGAGATAAAGGAAACCAAACAGATTCAAGAAGAGTTACATAGGTAGAACCAGAAATTTTGATAAAATAAATAGTGGGAGTGTGAGGGAAGAATCCAGAAGGACTTCCTGATTTCAGTGTTGAGTGGAGGAGTCTGAGACCATTGATTGAATTGAAAATTGGGGAGTAAAAAGAATTCAAAGGCTTAGCTTCAGAGGTGGTAAGTTTGCTATCCACTCAAGAAGAAATGACTAATTTCCAACTGGGAATGTACAAGTCTGAAAAAGGGGCTAGATTACAGACTGATTTTGAAGTCTGTTTCTAAATCTTAAAATGGATAGGATCATCTCATGAGAGGGTGTACAGAGAGATCAGCTTTGAGCTTCGATGAACAGCAACATGAACAATTTCTTCCACTTTTTCCCACCACATATCCTAACTTCCATTGCCCCCATTACAAGTTGTTTAACCCTACCTGTGAATATTAAGTTTTATTTCAAAAGCAAATAAACATCTTTTTCATTTCAATCCTATGAATTCAGTTTCAGATAACTAGGGTATTTCTGGTAAAGAAGATTACTTTTGTATTACAGAATATAAACAAGAAATGTTCATCTTAAATATTTTAATAGCATTTATTGAGAAACTGCTTTTGCACCAGACACTGTGCTGTTTTTCATGATTAGTTTCTCATAATTTTATCAGTAATGTAACTATTATCCTGCGCATACAGATACAGAAGTTGAGAGAGATTAAGGAAGGTTACTTATGATTTCCCAGCTAATGTGAGAGCAACTACAATTAAGTGAATGAATTATAACTGCAGAACCATATTTCACCAGTGATCTAAATCATTTTTTAAGTTTTATAACGTTTATTCATTTTTGAGAGACAGGGAGGGGCAGAGAGTGAGCAGGGGGGAGTAAAGAGAGAGGGAGACACAGGATCAGAAGCAGACTCTAGGCTCTGAATTGTCAGCATAGAGCCTGATGTGGGGCTCAAACCCATGAACCACGAGATCATGACCTGAGCCAAAGCCGGCCACTTAACCGACTGAGCCACCCAGGAGCCCCAATTGTTAAATAACTTATTTTGAACTCTAGTTTTTCGAAGTGTTTTCATATAACCTTCTAACCACCTGGAGAAACAGGAAATAGAGGATATAGATTTTTTTTTTCTTTTAAGGTGCCCAAGTGCCAAGCATATAGTGTCAGAGCTGAAGAGAATACGTGCCTACAGTGATGCTTTGTATCCACACACAATTGGGCAAAGACAAGTATAGACTTAAGGTACATCCAAGAAGCACAATGAGTTTATGACTGAATCAGTGATGTTTCATACTACCTCTGTATTACAAGAAAATTCAAAGGCCTACCCAACTAAACCAAGGTTTTCTCATAAGCCTAAATATTTACACATCTCCCTACTTTAAAAAGGCCTGACATATTTCTGACTTACAAACAACTATACTCCCAATAATGGATGATGAAATGAAGAGATGAAGAAAGGGAAGGGTGGGAGGAAGGAAAGAGAAATGCTTGTATTTGCTTGATTAGAAGATTCTGCTCCTAAAACCAATATTGCACTGTATGTTAACTAAAATTTAAAAAAAAAAAAGAACAATTTCATACATATCCCTTACTTGTAATAATCAACTTCACTTTTATTACAACACAGTGTTTCTCAAAGAAACAAGAAAAATGGACATTTTTCAATAAAAGTCTCATCAAAGGGTTGTTTGGTCTATTGAAGGCCAAATAACCAGCTGATGAAAGAATTCTTCAGATATGCTTTATTTATTTAGGATTGTTCAGACTAGTGATCTTTATTGCTTTTGAAATTTCAGCTTCAAATAATCTTTCAGTTCCTTAAAAAATACTTTTACCTTAATTCATAAAAAAAATCTGTGGGTGAAATTTTACAACACGCCTGGAAACCACTAGAAGCAACAACAGATTGGGAAATCCCTGGTGTAGATGCAGCCTGAGTCACTCTGTTTTTGCTGTTGTATAGCCATTGCCTTTAGGGTCAGTGATGGATGAGTGATGGAGTCAGCCTGATTCTTTACAAAATCCATGCCTGAAGTGGCAGCCAAGGTCAAAAGACAAAGCTGGCTGGATCTTTGCACCTAGTGTACTGTTCCTGTTCTTTCAAGGGCTCTGGGGAGGCCTTTCAATGTGGAGGGGGGTGGGAGGCTGGCAGGTTTAACATGAATCCACTCTTTTCCTACTCCTCTACCCAACACACATTGTTACCTCTTTTCCACGATAAGCTCCTATGTTCTAGTTGCCATATCAAACATGCCACCCAGGTTCAGTGCCAGGATAGAAAAAGTGATTTTGTTTGGCTGAGGTAATATGAACCTATTCATAAAGCCCACATAACAAATGCAGTCTGATTCAACCACTCCATTTCTTCCTAGTCCCATTTACTGAGAAGTATACTTTGGCTCAAATGTGTATTAACACGGAAATCTATGTCTGTGGTGACCTGCTCTGAATGAGCCCCATTCTTACAGAAACTCTTCTATTATACCAAGGAAAAAAAAAAGCCTGATGGGTTGGGGAGAGTAATTCATAGAGAAAGATGTGCTGACAGCTCTGAATGAATAGCTTTCCCCCTCTAGGGCTCCAACTCCAGTAGGCCCCCAGGCAAGGGAACTTACTCACTCACCAGAATCCCAGAATGGCAGTCACATCCAACCAAATCCTGGAAGTGATTAGAGAAGAGACCTCTTTCCTGAAAAAGCAGCCTTTCAACTAGCTGCATGCAATATTTTTTTTAAGTAAGGAGTAGAAAAAGATGAAGTTTTCAGGCCAGGTTTCACGAAGTCTCTGATTTCTCTATCCACAATGGCTTCCTGTGTTGTCTGTGTGATAAGCCTAATGGAGCTGCCATATTGGAATAGTTATGAGCTATTCAAGAGCCTATAATGAATAGTGATTCAAGGTTATCAAGTTGTTTATAATGGCAACAAAGCAGAGGGATAGAGGATGCAAACATAATTAAGCGTAATGCAAACATAACATTTTCCTGGATGGGGAGAAGTCCTGCATTCAAGTTCTACTTATGGTCAATAACTCTGGGTGACACATGACAATGTATTAAGATCATCTACATCTTCTAACATCTTATTTCAAGGGAGAAAACAGATGGCTCCTTGAATCTAAGCAGCTGGCTTTCATTTATTTTATTATTTTATGTTTTAAAGAGCATGTACAACAAAAATAAATTTGAATGCTATAGGATGGTAAAATCATTCCTGTTCTCCAAAGGCCCCCACCACTGCCTTTTGGATTTTACCCATCCCACCCATACATTAAGTTTTTAAGTTTTTATTGAACATCTCTTATGTGTCAGGCACTACCTAGGCACAGGGCATTCAGCCATCTCTCTCTCTCTCTCTCTCTCTCTCTCACTCACTCACACAGACACACACACACACACACACACACACACACACGACAAAATCTCACCTCTAATGGAGCTCCTATTCCAGTAAGAGGAGGATCAGATTATAATTAATAGATAAGCAAGTAATACATCAGATAGCTTAAGTGTTACGGCAGAAATAGAACAGGGTGAATGCTGGAGAAAAGGGTTGGGATTTCAAGATAGGGTTCTTAAGAGAAACTGACCAACACACAGTCATCCTTTCCACACGAAACCTCAAATTCTCTATCAGTCCTAACATCAGAAAGAAAAACCCTAAAGCAAATTCTCTTCCTGCAGGTCACAGGGATTTTCATTCCTTATCAGTCTACTCATATGGCAGATAATCAGACTAAAGTTTCCCAGTTTCCAAGAACTTACCATGAAAGACATTTCCATTGGCGTAAAGATGAGAGGAAGAAAGGCAAAGGCCAGTGTCATATACTGATTTGTTCTGTTACTCATCCTTGGGCTTTAACTTACTGAAAGAAGCTTCTCTACTGAAAGAACATTTTCTTGTAAAGAACTCAGTTACAGAAAGAGCATGTCCCTGTGCAAGTGTTGAATTACTATACTGTACACCTGAAACTAAAATATCACTACATTAACTAGAATTAAAATAAAAAGTCAAAAAATTTTAAATGAAAATTTAGTAGTAAATGAAAACAGCATATTCTCACTTATGCCCAACTTCTCACCTAAAGGATACCCATTTACAGAATGCCCTTTATAGATTCACAGAATTTCCCCAAGCTCTGTTCTGGAGTTTAGGTGAACTGTCTCCACAACCAGTGTAATTAAGCTACATTCAAGTCCTGCTTCTACCTATGTTCTGTCAGGACTCATAAGTGCCTCACACTTTGTCCTAGGTATAATTTATATGTTCTCTATTCCCTTGACCAGTAACCCAACCATGGATTCTGCTCCTTCTGGTAACCACTCTTTAGGTCCAACTGAGAAAACGTCAACATATCCCTGCACTGTCCCAGGTCCCTGAACTCTCAGTGCATATCTGCACAGGAAAACAGGGCAAAGTGCCAAACACAGCTCAATTCTTCCTGGTGCTCAAAATGCAGCAACATTCATCCTGGTGAGTAAGAGAATTCCACAGAAAGTAGATCTTAGAAATAAGAACTCACCTGGGAAAAAAGTCTTTCAAAAAAGGTTTCCATTTTTATCAGATGTACTAAAAGCAAAGAGATGGATTTTGGCAGGTAGATTTATCAACTGATTCCAGACAAGCAGGTAATCAGAGTGTAATGGACCAGGGCAGAGCATCCCCTAGATCTGTAAGATGAAGACAGTGAAGGGAGTGTACAGAGAGGAGATGCTATCTAGGTAGCCATCCAGATAATTTAGGGTCCACCGCAGGATAGTGCTCATGACTTCACACCTCTTTGTGTGTTTAGGCTTGTGTTCTGTAAGGCAATTCTTCAAAACACTATTGACTCCTTCCTATTTGGGCTTTGGATGCGGCTGAGATCTCCCAAGTGGAGGTGGTGTCCTGAAGGCAGAAAGGTACATGACCAGAGCATGGGCTGCAGAGTCAGCTATGAACTGGAATCCCTTCTCTGCCCCTTACCCGTATGGCCCCTGGACAAGTCACCTAACTTTTCTGAGCCTCAGTTTCACCTTTTACAAAAAAGGGACAATCGTGTCTACTTTGTAGCAGTTTTGATAGACTTACAAGAAATACCTATGAAATCCCTGGCACTCTATAGGGAGCTATTATGTAAAATTAGAACTATTTATAAGAACAGTGGCAGTCATTAAAATGTACATAAATCTTTATATCTTGCTCTTAAAATATACATTTTAGAAATATACATTTTAGAGCAAAATAAATGCCAATATGTAGCCATTATTATTCACTAGATCCAAGCAGTCATTCTCTGCTCAATGAAGCACAGCTATCTCTCCAGCTTAGACTAGAATTTTCTCAACAGAAGTTTCTTGACTTGGAGAAATCTGGGATTCTAGCACACAAAGGAAGGAATTTCATGTAAGATTCTAAGTTTTAAGAATACATTTCCATACTTTTTCCTCAGCTATGTATTCTTCACTCCTCTACAATTTTTAGACCAATCACTAATACATCATTCTATTCCTTCAGAATTTTCTTTCCCTGGACTAAAACTATCAGAATTCTGCATTTTTGCAAAAGGATACATTAAATACTTATAGTATCAAAACCTCGGGGCTCAAAGCATGCTGGGTATTTGTTTACCAGCTAAGTGGGGTAGTGAGAAAGCATACTTTATAATCCATTAAGTCCTTTAACTTCAAAATTTGACTGAGATGTGGCAAATTTACTGAGAAGGGTTTCACATATAAAGTTGCATATGTAAAGTGAAAGCCTCATTAGTGCTTTTGTGAACTTACGATTTCAAATCAGCATGACTCCAATTACATAAAGTATGATCCTGTTGATTCTATTTGGGGAGTTTATTTTTTCCTACAGATATTCCTGAACTATGTCAGAAGACCTAAAGGGTAAAACTTGCTAGACTCATGACTGAAATGTGTCACCCACTGAGCAGATACAAGGCAAGAACACTTTGGCACATCCTTATGTCACTGCTACATCTTGCCTATTATCCCTTCATTTAATTGAATTGTAATTTAACATTTGTTATGTCTTAACTATGCACCAGGTACCCACCAAGTACCTTCACATGTATTGTCATAATACAAGATATTCTTATGATGTAAATGAACAGATTAAGTTACATAACCAAGATCACACATGTAACATGTAGTAGGAAAGATACTTAAACCCAATTCCCCTAAGTTCTGTTTTTTTTTTCTTCCAACATCCTACATAGCTCAGTGCCATTTGTTTACATATAGTTCTATCCAGAAATGGGCTTTTGGGTAGGTAATAGAATGAATAAAGAGAAAACTATAATAAAAAGCAGTTTTGAAATCAGCATAGTGTGAATTTTTAAATAACACGTTGATTAGGAAGAAAAAATTTTCAAGTTGGTTCTGGTTTAGTCCAGGAGTTGTGACAAAGTGGTTTCTTGTGCGGAAAAACATCAGTGCGGTATTTAAGTCAGGTATTCAGTGCATTTTGTTCATTGGTGGTGGGTCAGTTGGCTAATCAATTGGCTCATTGGTGGGTGAGCTGTTTTAAACCATTAGATTAAAAATTGCTATCTTTAATTCCCAGGGCTTTCTCAGGATCCCAGAGATTACTCCATTAGGAGAATCAGTCCTAGGTGCCCCCTATGTCCTATGGGGGACACAGCAGAAAGCAGGAACAGGGCTCTGTTAGTGGTCACTTTCTACATAACCTTCCCTTTTCACATTAGGATATAGTCCTGGGTAGTCAAAGCCAGCATTTTATAATGGTACCACGCTGTTTCAACCCACTCATTCCAAATAACCCTCTTAGCCTAGCCCCGTGTGTTGAATCACTTAGGTGGCCATTCTAGGTCACCCAACAAAATCATTCTCCAAAGACCATGTGCAGAAGGTAGGTACGGAGAGAGCAGTGCGACCACATGCACAACTCCAGGGAGTGATGTTGGCATTGTAACCAGTGTTGCTGCAGTTGTGCACTACGGAGCTCACACAGTCACACGCGGCACTATAGCCTCGTATTGGTCCCCATCTCATGACTCCAAGAGAACACTACAGGTTAGTAGAATCTTAGATCTAGAAAGGATCGTGCTGATCAGTCCAATCGCTAAACCTAACAGCTAAGAAAATGTGGCACAGATAAGTTAGATTCCTAAACACAGGCATACAACAGTAGTGAAAGGGCTGAAACCCATACTCTGGTGCCATATTCCTCCTGACTCACATAATGCCTTCGTAGAGCAACAATGAACAGTGAGTGTTTTATCTATTATGTTATTCTGAGCTTTTGGGAAGCCTTATTCTTTAAGTACTAACGCATTGTGGCAATTTAATTTGATGAGCAGCTGAGGCTGTTCTACTTAACTGTAATATGGCATGATGGTTAAGAGCATGGAATATTAATCGAGTCATACAGACCTAGGTTTGAAATGTGTTTTGGCATTTACTAACTCTTACCTTTGACAAGTTCAACCTGAATCTTTGTTTCCTCATCTGTAAAATGGGATAACAACAATACTGGCTAATATACCTCTGAAGAGGTCTGTGAGAATAAAATTGCTTAATATGGTTAAAGTGCTTAACACTCATCTGCATTATTCATCTACTCATTAACAGCAATAACTGAGAAGCTCCTGTGTGAGGCCTTGGGATAGAACAGTGAACAAAGGTACAGTTGGTCCTCTCATGAACAGTGCCAGTCTGATGTACTTGGCACATGAGGTACTCATAACCTCATCATGATGAGGTCTTGAGCAAAGATATTCTGCCCATCCTGTATGAAATGTGTAGCTCCAATCTGCCACAACTCTCCAGCTCTATTGCCACCCGGTTCAAACTTCCTTCTCTCATCTGGACTCTTCCACTAGCCTCCATCCTGTACACAGAAGCCAGGATGTCCCTTGGAATGTGTTATTCTACTTTTTAAAACTCCCCAGAGAAACAACACACAACAACACAACTCTCCAATGACTGCTGCATTCAGAGCAAATCAAATTCTTTACTTGCTTTACAAACCCTGGATGGCCTGAACCTTTCTTGTATCTCCATCTTCACACACTCCTACTAGTTACTTCCGCCCTCCCACACAGCTACTTGTTACCTCTGCCCTTCACTGGACCTTGTGTTTATTGATTTCCTGTCTTATTGTTCATCTTAGAGGTTTTACGTGTGTTTGATTTTGCTAAGAAGTTCTCCACCTTCCCTCGATTTTATAAAAGTAACACCTTCCCATCCTTCAGCTGGGTCTTCCACCTCCCAACCCAAAGATGTTCTTCATTACATCTCCTTGGCTGCCATGTACCTCGTGCAGATTGTATTCCTACAAAAAGCATTTAACTAAGGGAGCAGGAGTCCAGCAGGAGTTGAACTCTGTCTGCTCCCCAAGCTCTGTGCTGCTGCATGCTCAAAGAAGATGCTATTCTAATTGGCACGAAGGCACATAACAGGCCACCATCTAATTTCCTTTTTAAATTTTTCCATAGTTTTTCATTGTGGCTTTAGTAAGCTGTTTCCTTATTAATTTGTATGCCTATTTAAATCCCCTGCAAGCAAATTAAAAATAGGTCCTATGTTTCATTCACCATTGTTCCAGAATGGTCACAAGGGTGATAGTGTTTGACAGAAAAATTCCAACACACACAGTAAAATTCCTACCATGGAGGAAACATGGCACAAAGATGGCCACACACAGCAAGAGGCACAGAAGCCTACAGCTAGTGAGAGGACCAAGTTTCCCTGGCCTCGGTGTCCCCATGAGGATGCAAAGCTGCCAATGATATGGTTTGAAAAAGAACACGATCTCCTTCAAACAACCGCCAAATATAACAGTACATTGTGCGCTTATTTATCAGATCCAGAAGGTTTTTTATCACCACCAACTCCTTACCCAACCTCCCCATAGAGCTCCAAATCCCTTGCTGTGGTCTTATCAGGGCATCCCAGCCCCCTACTCTGCAGCAAGGCCACCCAATGTTTTTGTTGTTGCTGTGCTTTGAGTCTTCCTGCTTTGATACTACTAGCCCCGTTACAGCAAAGGAAAAAAAACAAAAAAAAAAAAAAAAAAAAAGCACGGTCTTTTTTAAGTCCTTCTTTGAAATCACAGCTTACCTCCTCCCAAGCCTTAGTTCGGAACAAACTTGCAACTAGAAAATACATTCTGGAGATCTACCTTACAGTAATTGGTAATGTATTACAATTATTATAGTGAACAATACCAGATTATATATTTCAGAGTTGCTGAGAGTAGGTCTTAAATGTTCTCATCGCAAAAAATGACAATTACGTGACATGACAGATATTAACACTACAACGGTAACCATATTGCAGTATATAAATGCATCAAATGAACATCATCAAGCTACAGAGTTTCAACTTCTAGGATGTTATAGGTCAATTATATCTTAATAAAAATATACCATGAATTTGTCAACATCTCTTGGTGAGATGGGGTGTGTTAGAGAAGTTTCCATATTCTTTGCCATTAAAGACACTTTATGTTCTTCAACCCTGTCTGTGGTCACCCTTCTGTCAACACAATTGCAAGTTCTTCGTGTACTCTATACAGGTTTGTGGAATGAGCAGAGTTCCAGGTTTCCTGGACTGGAAGCATGGTGCACAGGACTTCCACCCACACTCCATTGGTTACAACTCAGTCATATGGCCACATTGACCACAAAGAATGCTGAAAATGTCATCTAGCTGTATTCCCAGGAGAAAAAAGATTTTGGATCAAGAGCTAGAGTTATGCCTGGTTTCACCTTCAAAAATCAAACAGAAGGTTTTTAACTATTTAATCACCTTGTTCCATCAAAAAGGTCATCTGAGAAACTGGAATTTCCTAAATTACATCAAAGGATACATAGGTCAACCAAATTGGGAAAACAAGCCCTCTATTTTCCTTGAACCAAAAGAATTGGTGAGAAAATTACAACTTTAAGGTGCTAGAGGAAGAGTAGATAAAGGTAAATGACTCTAGACTAGATAGTAATCATAGAATGTAGTTTCAGAACTTGAAAAGAAAGGACATAAAAGTCATTACCAACATGCCCTTGTCCTCTGACACATATGCACAAAAATTTATGAGGAAGATCCATATGCTTTAATTGTTTACTTAATGAATCTAGAAAACAGCATGGAGATTATGTAGTTTGCCTAGGCTACCTCTAGCATATGGGTCTAAGGAAGGATTGGCACATTTTAAGCATGGAAAATAAGACAAAATGGGAATTATCTCATAAAAATCATTATTGTGACTTTCAAAGTGATTATTTTTAGTTTATTTTGAGAGAGAGAGAGAGAGAGAGAGTGCCTGCGCATGAACAAGCACCAGGCAGGGGAGGGGCAGAGAGAATTCCAAACAGGCACCGCAACATCAGTGCAGAGCCGGATGCAGGGCTTGAACTCAAACCATGAGATCATGACCAGAGCCGAAATTGAGTCAGATGCTTGGCCAGCTGAACCACCCAGGTGCCACTCAACGAAGTGGTTTTAAAGGGAATATACCTCAGTCTGATAAAGGTTATATATGACAAGCAGCTAACCTAATACCCAATGGGGAAAAAATAAAAGCTTTTCCTCTAAGAATCAAAAACAAGGATGTCCATTCTTGCCATTTTTATTCAAACTAATACTAGAAGTTGTAGCTGCAGCAGACAAGAAACACAAGGCATAAAAATTGGTAAGAAAGAAGTAGAAGTATTTACAGGTGACTTAGTACCATATATACGTGTGTGTGTGTGTGTGTGTGTGTGTGTGTGTATATACATACACATACACACCCTGTAAGTATATACACATATATACATACATATATGTGTGTACATATGCGCATACACATATATACATATACATACCTATGTGTATATATATGACCCTATATATACATACATACATATGCATATATATACATATACACACGTATATATACATATACACACGTATATACACATATACATACATATATACATATACATATATACATATACATGCATGCATATATACATATACATGCATGCACGTATACATACACAAACATGCATGTATATATGCACGCATATACATACATGCACATATACATACACACATACATAGATGTATATATGCATACACATACATACATGTATATAAGATATAAACACATACATACATGTATATACATGCAGATATACACATACATGCATATACACATATACATACATGTATGTATACACATATACGTATACATACATGTATGCATACACATATACGTATACATACATGTATGCATACATGTACACATACATACGTGCACGCGTACACACACATACGCACACGTACACACACGCGTACACACACATACGCACACGTACACACACACAACATATGCGTACACACACAACATACACGTACACACACGCACGCATACACACATATACATACACGTACACATATACACACATACATATACATACACGTACACACATACACGCATAGACACATACACACACGTACACACATACACACGTACATACACACACATGTATACACACATACACACGTACATACACACACATGTACACGCATACACACATATACATACACGTACCCACACACACACGTACACACACGACGTGTACATGTGTACGTGTGTGTGTATGTGGGTACGTGTGTGTGTGTGTATGTATATGTATTACACACGTACACACACGTACACACGTGCACCTACACACACGTACACACACGTACACACACACCTACACACATGTACACACACCCTATGTATACATACATATACATATGTATATATGCATGCTTATATGTATACGCTTTTATACATATATACATACATACATGTATATATACATATATACCCTAAAGATTCCACTAAAAAATTACAGTAAATGAGTTCAGCAAAATCATAGGATACAAAATATACAGAAATCCATTGTATTTTTATACAATAAAGTAGAAGAAATTTAGAACACAATCTCACTTGCAATTGCATCAAAAAATACCTATGAATACATTTAACCAATCAAGGTAAAAAACCAGTACTCTCAGAGTTCTAAGACACTGATAAAAGAAACTCAAAATTACACAAATGGAAAAATACAGTGTGCTCATAGGTTGGAAGGGTATTGTTAAAATGTCCATACTACCCAAAGCAATCTACAGATTCAACAGAATCCCTATCAAAATATCAGTAGCTTTTTTTCCCCACAGAATTAGAATAATCCTAAAATTTGTATGGAAACACAAAAGACCCCAAATAGCCAAAGCAATCTTGAGAAACAGAACAAAGCAGGAAGTAAAGATATACTACAAAGCTGTACTATTCAAAACAGTACAAACACAAACACATAGATCAACGGACCCCAGAAATAAACCCACACTTATACCATCAATTAATCTATGACAAAGGAGGCAGGAATATACAATGAAGAAAAGACCATCTCTTTAATAAATGGTTTGGGGAAAACTGGACAGCTACATGCCAAAGAATGAAACTGTACCCCTTTCTTACACTACACACAAAAAGAAATTCAAAATGGATTAAAGGCTTAAATTTAAAAGACCTGAAACCATAAAACTCCTAGAAGAAAATATAGGCAGTAATCTCTTGGACATCAGCCTTAGCAACAGTTTTCTGAATAGGTCTCCCTGGGCAAAGAAAACAAAGGTGAAAAAACTACTGGGACTACATCAAACTGAAAAGCTTTTACACAGTTAAGGAAACCAATAAAACAATAAGGCAACCTACTAAATGAGAAAGATGTTTGCAAAGGATATATCTAATAAGGGACTGATATCCCAACTATATGAAAAACTCCCAACAATTCAACACTCAAAAATAAATAAATAAATAAATAAATAAATAAATAAGATAAAATCCAATTGGCAGTGGACCTGAATAGACATTTTTCTAAAGACCTACAGATGCCCAGATACATGAAAAGATCATCAATATCAATAATCACTAGGAAAATGCAAGTCAATACCATAATGATGTAAGTCATTACCATAATGAGATGTCACCTCATGCTTATGGCTGGTATCATTAGACAAGAAATAACAAGTGTTGGCAAGAATGTGAAGAAAAGGGAACCTTGTACTCTGTCGGGAATAGAAACTGATGCAACCACTATAGAAAACAGTATGGAGGTTCCTCAAAATGTTTAAAAAAAAACCCTACAGTCAAGCAATTCCACTGCTGGTTATTTACTAAAAACAAATCACTAACTTGAAAAGATATATGCACCCCTATGCTTATTGCAGCACTGCTTACAATAGCCAAGATATGGAAGCAAGACAAGAGTCCATCATCAGATGAATGGATAAAGACGTGGTTATATATATAATGGAATGTTACCCAGCCATTAAAAATGAAATCTTGCCATTTGTCACAACATGGATGAACCTAAAGGGTATTATAATAAGTGAAACACGTCAGACAGGAAGAACTATCCTAGGATTTAACGTAGATGTGAAATCTAAGAACACAAAACAAATGAACAGAAACTCATAAATATTGACAACGAACTGATAGTTGCCAGAGAAGAGGAGGTGGAGGGATGGGAAAACTAGAAGGGGATCAAGAGGTACAAACTTCTGGTTAAAAATAAGTCACAGGAATGCAAAGTACAGCATAGGAAATACCATCAATATTGTAACACCTTGTATGGTGACAAATGGTGACTACACTTACAGTGATGAGCACTGTGTAATATATAGAATTATCAAATCACTATGTTGTATGCCTGAAACTAACATTGTATGTTATCTATGCTCCAATTAAAAAGTAAAAAAAAAAAAAAAAAAAAAAAAAGAAGAAGTAATTGTGAAAAAAACCATATGGGTCAGGTAGATAAATCAAACTCAGTTCAGTGATGAGATCATAAAGCTGCCTGATTGGACTCCTATAGATCCCAGGCTTTCCTAGTAGAAACAAATGATGAAGGAAAAGCATCATGCTTTCAGTGAGGTGTTAGATTGTGAAATTATCTTGCAGTAAGAATCATGATGGAAACCCCAAGCATAACACGATCAGGAAGCAAGGAGTAACAAAATGGTGTGCAGAAAGCACTAAACCAAAAGAGACATAAACTCAGGCCCATGTTCCTACTCTTATTACATCTCTCCTTCCATGAAGATTTCAGCCTTCTTGGGGCCCTCTAAATATCGAAACTACTACCTTACATGAATAAATGAATCTAGTCATTGTTGATTTGTGCAAGGTTACTACTGTATTCCTGAAGTAATCTTGTTCAAATGTATTATTTTTTTTAGTGTTAATTTTGAGAAAGAGAAAGAGAACATGCATGCGTATGAGCAGAGGATAGGCACAGAGAGGGAGAAAAAATCCAACCAGTGCGGAGCCTGATGATGGTCTTTTTTTTTTTAATTTTTTTTTTTTAACATTTATTTATTTTTGAGACAGAGAGAGACAGAGCATGAATGGGGGAGGGGCAGAGAGAGAGGGAGACACAGAATCCGAAACAGGCTCCAGGCTCTGAGCTGTCGGCACGGAGCCTGATGCGGGGCTCGAACTCACAGACCGCGAGATCGTGACCTGAGCCGAAGTCGGCCGCTTAACCGACCGAGCCACCCAGGCGCCCCCTGATGATGGTCTTGATCCCACAACTGAGATCATGACCCGAGCAGAAATCAAGAATCAGATCCCCAACTGACCGAGCCACCCAGGCACCCCTCAAATGTATTATTAGATGTTCAAAATGTTTGAACAGAAGACAAAGGACAGATCAATTATGGAATACTATAACATTAAGAAAATAATCCAGAAGAATTTTCTATACTAGGAAAAAATAGATGTTCAAATACCACACACACACACGCGCACACACACACACACACACTGAGTGCTGAATTAGATTCAGAAAGTGACATAACTATTGCAAGACCTAATTGTAGCCTAATAACAGTGTCTTAAAGTCCCTGATTCTCCATTTCCTCATGCTTAAATTGGTGAAGGGGAGCAATAGAGTAAATACAACCATATCAAGATTAGCCAAGCAGCATCGGAACCAAGATGGGGTTGGGCACACAACCCCATACAATGCTTTTGTGTTTGAACATTGAGGAATCACTGAGCTGAAGACTGAAAAGTCTGTAAACTGTGTTAAGATTTTCTGTCTTTAAGATCATCAAATCTATAATAAAAGCTAGGGGGGTGAGGAATTATAAATTGTACCTGTTCTCCTTCAGAGTTTACCCTATTTGTTTAGTCTAACAAATCATCTAATAGATGTGCTGCAGAGTGATTAAAGAATACCTCCACATTAGTGTGCATACATGTATAATTGTGGGAAAGGGCTATTGGTAAGTCTAAAATCCTACCATTTAAGGCATAACTATCTGCCTTTCATTGAAATTTGTCCAGGAAATCTTTAAGGAAACAACTTGGAGATGGTAAGCAATTAGCCCAAGTCCACACCAGTAGTTACAGATCTAGGCTTGGTGTCCAGGTGCTAGTACCCATGCTTTAACCTCCACACCATGACTATTTTTCTTGCTCCTGAGATTTAGCCTGGCATTAAAAACACAAGCTCAAGTAACAGATGGAGGAAAGACATAGGTACTACTGAGGACACCCATAATGGTGATCTAGAACCACATTTGCTGCAGGTAAAGCTGCCCCTTTGGGAAGCAAACCACAACCTATCAAACTGATAATACTCCCATCTCTTTCTGCAACTGAAGCAGAAGCTTACCCAAAGATTCCAGAAACTTTTCAGAAGACCAGATCCAAAGTGTGAGTCGATCCAAAGACCCTCAAGTCACCTCATCATTCATCTGGGGAATTTCTTGATTGCAAAGATGACAAAACCTTTGGTCTACTGGTAAGGTTTATAGAAATGAAGTACCTCTTCTACTTAAAGTTTCGTTTTAGCAGAGTACAATTTTTCTTACCTAACTACCAAGAAGAAAGCCATCTTAACAATGAAGCTGTTAAAGACTACCCAAAACTACAGCACTGAAAGAATCCTTATAAATTGATAACATTCACTGGTACAACTTCAGCCTATCAAGCCAAGATTTTCTCCATCAGTTGTTCTTTCTGAAATGTGTAGGACAACAGTAAAACAATTTTTTTTTTGCAATTATGTTCATAATCTGTTCATTGTGACTTTAGCAAAACCTCCCAACTACAAATGTGCTGCAATTATAGAAAAAGAAAGAAGCAGACAGTTCATTATACTGTTGAAATGCCTGGTTACTCCTCAAAGCCAGGTAAATGAAAGAGACCAAACCTGCAATGTCCAGATCATTCTATTTTTGCTTGGGGGACAACGCAAGTTACATACAATGCAAAAGGAGAGGCATCATGTGAACAAGAATGAAATTTCAGTAGATCTCAGACTATGTATAATGACTATTTTCTGCATCTGCATACAGGGCTCATGACCTAAGAGGCTCACTTAAGGGAAGACTTAAATACCTGGGTTCTCACCCAGCTTTATTTTTTCATGATAGATGGGTCACCTTGGGCCAGTCATTTAACTACTTTGTTTAGTTTTCAAGTTAAAATATCTTCCTATGTTATAGTTTGTCAGAACCAAATGTGGACTTAAGAGTGCTTTGAGAGTTCTGATGCAGAATGTAAACTAGCCTGTCCTCCTCAATGAGGGAGAAGAGGAAGGGGAAGGAAAAAAAAAAAAAAAACTTTTCCAAGGTTTGCCATCCAGGGATCAAAGCGTTCTCTTTCCTCCCCATCCCACCCCCCAGTCTTTTATCCTTTCTTTAAAAATCACATGTTTCGGGGCGCCTGGGTGGCGCAGTCGGTTAAGCGTCCGACTTCAGCCAGGTCACGATCTCACGGTCCGTGAGTTCCAGCCCCGCGTCAGGCTCTGGGCTGATGGCTCGGAGCCTGGAGCCTGTTTCCGATTCTGTGTCTCCCTCTCTCTCTGCCCCTCCCCCGTTCATGCTCTGTCTCTCTCTGTCCCAAAAATAAATAAACGTTGAAAAAAAAAAAAATCACATGTTTCAATGAGCCAGGGCCATTCTAGCAAATCTCACCTCACTGGCACCAATTCTTTTGGCATTCCCAGACTCCATTCTAATGTGGCAGGGGAGCACACAGAACACCAAGCAATTCCCAGACACCCTGCTGGTATTGGAGAAATCAACTCAATTCTGACACTACCACCCACAGGTAGTATCAGATCCCACAGGTTAAGACTGCCCCCCAAACACTCCATACCTCAGGCAACAGTCACAAGCTATAGGCTGTTCACTTAGTCTCTAGCTGGTTGGTCAGAAGCACAAGTTCTAATGACCATTCATTTGCTAGAGTGGTTCACAGAGCACAGGGAAACACATTTACCAGTTTGTTAAAGAATATGACAAAAGACCAATTAATAGCCAGATGAACAAATAGGGTAAGGTATAGCAGAGGGGCTAGAAGCTTCCAGGTGTGCCACTGTCTTCACATGCTAACCAACACAGAAGCTCTCCAAACCCAGTTTTGTTTTGTTTTGTTTTTTAATTCAAGTTAGTCAACATATAGTGTAGTCTTGGCTTCAGGAGTAGAACCCAGTAATTCATCACTTACATATGACACTTAGTGCTCCTCCCTGAAATTGCCTTCCTTAATGCCCATCACCCATTTAACTCATCCTCCCAGCTACCTCCCCTCTAGCAGCCCTCAGTTTCTCTGTATTTATGAGTCTCTTATGGGTCGTTTTTTTTATAACTTTTTTATTTTTGAGAGCAAGCAAGGGAGACAGAGCATTAGCCAGGGAGAAGCAAAGGGAAATGGGGGACACAGAATCTGAAGTAGGCTCCAGGCTCTAGCTGTCAGCACAGAGCCCAACAGGGGGCTCAAAGCCACAAGCAAGGGAGATCATGACCTGAGCCGAAGTCAGATGCTTAACCAACTGAGCCACCCAAGCACCCCCAAGAGTCTCTTATGGTTTTTAAAGGAAGCTTTGTTACACAATCATGATTGACTAAGTCACTGGCCAGTTGGCTGATTCAACCTCCAGCCTCTCCCCGCCGCACCCCAACAGAGGTTGGAATGTGGGAAAGTTCCCAGCCTTCAAGTCACGTGGTTGGTCTTCTCAGCAACCAGCCCCCACCCTTAGGTGACTTTTGGACTCTACCCTCATTAATAATAAGACCCCCATTTCACCTCTATGGCTCTGAAGCATTTTCAATAACTGAATGAAGACAATATATCTGAGAAATATAATTCAGTCATCTTAATGACCAAGTATGTATTTCTTATAAGTTATTAAAGTTGACCCTTGAGTACAGGTTTGAATTATGTAGGTTCACTTATACTTTTTTTTTTTTGTAACAGTACTGTGAATGGGTTATCCTTATGGTTTTAAGGTTCTCTTTTCTCATCCTTAGGCTTGTCTTAACATTTTCTTAGGTTAGGAATACAGTATAATAGTTGTCAACTATTAGAGGAGTAAGGATTCCTAACAGCAGACTACTAAGTTTTTGGAGAGTCTAAAGTTCCATGCAGACTTTTGACTGCATGGGGGTCAGCACCCCCTAAAGACCCCCCCACAATGTTCAAAGGTCAACTATATATCTCAGTCCACCCCCTGGTCTTCAAACATGGATTCCTTGTGGCAAAATGATCATATCCATCATAGCACTTACATTTGGTGTAGGTTTTTTAGGACAGATATAGCAATAGCACCAACACAAACAGACCTAACATTTTGGAGAGGTCACTATAGGGTAGGGATGGATTTGACAAAACAGCTCATTTGTCCTATAAAGCCATAAGATTTTTATACTCTATTAGTTTATTATTCTTTCCCCACCCCTCATCTACTGCTACTTGTATCTTGTGATAGACGTAGCACAGGGATTTAGTACAGAAAGCAGCTGGTGACTAGAAAGATGCAGTTCCTCCTTGGGCCAGTCATCTTCCATAAATATTATATCCTGCGGCAGCTTTACCTTAATCTCCCAATATATTTGATCAACATCCCTATAAACAAAAGACTTACTTACATGTAGTCAAATCTTACCAAAGATGCCAGTATTACAATATGTCACAGTATGGTCATGGTGCAATTCAATTTCCTTACAGAACAAATCCAGAAAAATTACAGAGGTGTTCACTTTGCCTTCCCAACTGAAGCATATACCAGATATTAATGACAGGAGAATTGCTCATATACCAGATATTAATGACAGGAGTCATTAAAATTGGTCATGATGCAGTTAGTTCTAGATCACACGTCAGCTGGGGACAAAGCCAATCATCTCACAGGTCTGTTTGGAGACTTGTTTCCATTGTGTGTTATATAGTAGCGCCCACCCTCTCCTATAGTGAGGACACAAATGATCTATATATCCTTAAAAAAAAAAAAAAAAAAGGAGTCAAAGATACTGGCACATCACTAGGGTTCCAACTAGTCATTGACAATTAGTCAAGTTCATCAACATATCCGATGAGGATAAGGTCTCCCAGAGCAACGTCACTCGGGTTTGCAGGCTGCCATTCAGTCTTGTCCAGCTGCAAAAGCAATGGTGGTCTCAGCAAACATAGCTTCATCCTTCCAAGCATCTGGTATGCTGCAGATAACATTCACTCTGAGCATCCCTCGAGGTATTAATAAAATATTGGATTCCCCCTGTTGCACAACCCACCTACCCATCCCTTTACCCTCAGCTATTTATCCTTTTCTCTATCTGTCCATTATCTTTAGCCAGGCTCTTCCATCCTTGAAAGGGACATTCGGTTTGGCCACTGTGTGGACCCAGAATGCAGCAATACAAGCCTAGCAAACATCAGAACCCTCCCACTCACACAAGGTAGGGTTGACACAGGTACAGAACTAGTGTGCTGTCCCAATCAGGAGGCATCACAGCAGCATTCACTGCCAGCAACAACTCTGCCAAATGGCAAACAATCCACCCCATCAGACACTTAGGAATTCTGACAAAGATTTAAGGGTATTATCATGGTTTCTTGCTCAGTAATCATCCTGCTTCAGGAGGCCACAGTTTCATGCCTGGCTCTAGGACCATTGCATCAGGTAGAAAAACAGTTGCTGTGATGTTGGACATAGTTGCACTATCATCCTCCCCCACCCCACTTCCCCAGACCCCCAAGAAAGGTAGAGGAATCTATCAATGGGGACCCTCCCTTAGCTCCCCTCAGGTTCAGTGTGAGCACACACTCTTGAAGGCATGTAAGCCAGACCTCTTGCCTTTATCTCCCCCCTTTTTAGATAACAAATATTTAAACTGCCCATTCCAGTTTTCTATCCACTACTGTAAGGAGAATCTGACCACGGTCAGACATTAGGGACTGTAGACAGAGTTCCGTGATCTGAAGAAACAATGGCGGCCATGCATGGTTGTCTGTTCTAGCTTCTTTGTAACACCAAGTAGTTGCATCTACTACAAAACCCAGTCCAGAGGCAGTATCTATTCCTATCAGGACCCATTTGGAGCCCCCCTCTCTGGGGCCACCAGCATCAGTCTGAGTTGCCAGCCATGTTGAGGGCCTTCCACCAGGGAATCTGCCACATAGCTACCTGCAGTCTTTGTTGAGGAAACCATTCTTGTTGGCATTTTGTATCCCACAGGGTACAAGAGGAATAGATCTAGATTCAGTCCATCTCTACACTGCTGCAACCCTGTGGCCATTCATTTCATGGACACAGATGGCCACTTCAAGGTAATGCACCAGAAGGTCCACTTGGTGATTCCAATCACCTTTTGAACCTGGAAGATGGGGTGGTCTTCTGATGGGCATCATCATGTCCTACTTTAATGTGCCCCTCAAGTACCCAGAGTGATTTCCACAGGGCCATGTTTCACACAGACAACCCCACAGTAGTCTAGTTTTCTACTGCCCATCTACCTAACAAGACAGCCAGGCCACTGGCTATATCTCATGAGCCAGCAAAGACCCAAGCAGAAGGACTTTTACCATTGCTCAATTCTATCACCATCAGGGAAACACCATGCAGTTCAGCCTACTGAGCCAATTTATTCTTTCCCTCCTCAGGGAATGTTATTCACTGGTGTTAGTATGACAGCTTTCCAAGCAAGATATCGTCCATTCATCTTAGAACAGCCATCCGTAAGTCAAACAGGTGTCTGTTCAGTGAATAACTTCATGGGGCAGTGTCCACATGGCAGTTGGTTCCAGCAGTTCCTCAGGTGCCTCAAAAGTTGATCCTAGAGGAAAAGAGGCTACTTGCTCATGGATACAGTGTCTCCTTTCACTACCCTAGAAGTATTCTCCTGTACAAACCATATCTATTTCATTATGGAACTCTTCTGGGCACTGCCTTCCTTACTCGAGGGTTTCTCTGGCATCACTCAAGACATGAGTACCTCAGGTTTCATAATTATTTCATGTCTTTCAGCCTTGGAGGCAGTGTCAGTGCCCAATATCAGGCTAATTATCATCCATCTGATAATTTTCTGGTCCCAAATCTCATCAGTTGCTGCTTGCTCATGGGCTCTTGCCACAAGCCCAGTCTACACGAGCATGGGTGGCAGACACTTCCAAAATTTTATTGGGGGTTGTAAGGGCCCAAAAGGCATTGAGAAAGCTACCACCTTTTATAATTCAGACATGGCCTGTTTTTGCAGGTCACCACTCAGATACAGCTTTCTCTCAGGTGGCCTTATAGTTGGGAGCTAACAATATTCCCCGATGTGGAATATGTGCTCTCCAAAATCCAAATAAACCAGCCAAATTCTGGGATTCTTCTTTGGTCTTTGAGGTGGGCAATGACCTAAGTTTACTTTTCCTTACTTGTGGGATGTCCCAGGTGGCTCCTCCCAAAGTTAGTACTGAGAATTTCACTTTTTGGGCAGTCCCTTGGATCTTTGCTGGATTAGCAAGCCCCAGACAGTCAGGTTTATCCTCATCACATTCAGATCAGTCCTCACTTGCTCTTCAGTTTCTGATGTTATCGTGGCATACAGCATATTACACTTGAGACATGCATTAAGTCCAAATCCCTGACAAAATAATCTGAGTTCAAACAACCTTGGGGAAGCACAGAAGTAAGCTGGGATCCCTCCCACATGAAGGTAAATTGTGATGGCTATTTTCTGAGAAAGAGTAAGATCAGTCACAGAACACTGGCCTTCTTTAGCCTTCCATATTTTGGTTGAGACTGTATCTGGAACTGCTGAGGCTATGAGCAGTACAACTTGATTAGTCGACTATTAGTCTCTATGAGCCATCTGGCTTTTACACAGGCCATGCAGGCCAACTATATGGCAAATTTCTGTATTGCTTTCAGTTAGCCACCTGTGTGGGCCTAGACACTTCTAATGGTTCCCACTGAGCATGCCCAATTAAATCTAGCATGAGGGTAGGCTTACGTGACCTCTGTTTTACAATCTTAGGTGGGGGAGCAATCCCCAGACATAGTATCCATCCCAATAATACATTCAGGTGAAAGACATGCGACCTCACACAAAATCTGTTCCAAAACCCCATTTTCCATCCAGACTTGTATCTTATCCCATCAACCATTATACCTCTGTATCTTCCCAATGTAAACTTAACCCCTGCTGATACATCACCAACAGGTTGTAGAATCACAGTGCACTGGGCTCCTCTATCAAATAGTCCCAAGAAAGTTTCTTCTCCTCCCCTGTGGGCCAGTTTACCCACATGTGTGCATATGGCTTTGGGTCCCTGAGTTCGGGGGTAGGGTCAGAAGATCATAGCCGCTATATCAATCTTTACCCTGATTAGTCTTCCTAAGCATTGTCCCAGGGCATTCCTAGTCAGGTTTATCATTGTAATCTTTTCCTTCTGGCTTTTTAAATTCCTCAAAATTGGGGTTAATAGAGCACACTTGTTTGGGGCCCTTTAATGGGAGTCCTGATGGTCCAATTTCTGGTAGTGCCACATCAATGCATTTGTTTGAACTCCATCAATGTCTGCATTTACTCATCCCATTTCTCAATAACCAACTGAAGTTTTCAACTTTGCTAGGTTGAGCCACTTAACTCTCCCCTTGGTCTCTATTTTCTTAATTACTTTAATGTCCTTGGTATCACTAAGACCCATACAGGGAAGCTGAGATAGCCAATCTGGTAAGGCTTCTGAAACTACTATTTAATTTTATAGCAGTAAAGTTACATGGGGAGCCTATACAATAGAGGCCTCCTTAATCACAGCGTTTACCATAACCTGGGTAATGGGCATGTTCAAGGGATAAATACTCCAATCATCTGGGGTATTTCATTTGGCATTTATAGGAGGAATTGGGCAGTCCCCCACTCAGGATAAATACACTTTATAGTGGCCCTGATCTACTCCACCAGGCTGACTATTCCCTCAGGAATAACCTCCCATGTATCTGAATCATGTACAATCATCTACAATTGTTCAGTAGTGAACTACAGGTCCTGCCTCAACCCAAACATGCTAACATGCTCCTCTACTCTGAAGAGCCATCTGCCTTTTCACAAGCCACGCAGGCCCCAATTGGTTATTCTCTCAATCCATTTCAGGAAAGATTCTTTAGGAAGATGATACTGGATCCATGAAATGAGCCACTTCCTTTAGACTACAGGCATACCTTATTTTACTGCATTTTGGATATTTGAGTTTTTTTCATTTTTACAAATAGAATGTTTGTGGCAACCCTGCACTGAGCAAGTCTATTGGCACCATTTTTCCAACAGTCTTTGCTCATTCTGTGTCTCTGTATCATGCTCAGTTCTCAACATTTCAAACTTTCATTTGTTGTAGTGATCCATAATTATGACTTGCTGAAAGCTCAGATGATGTTTAACATTTTTTAAGCAATAAAGTATTTTTTGATTAAGGTATGTTCATTGTTTTCTAGACAAAATGCTGTTACACTTTAGAGTACAATTAGTGTAGATGAATGTTATATACACTGGGAAACCAGAAAATTCATTTGACTCACTTTATCATAGTGGTATGGAACCAAACCCATAGTACCTCTGAGGTATGCCCGTATATGTCCTTGTTTCAGTGGTTTCTTGGTTTTGTCCTTCCTCTATTTTAAACACCTTCTTGGTGAAAAGAGGTCTTAGACATAATTAGCACTTAAGTACTTAGAGGTTCTACTGCCCCTGCATAATTTTTTCCCTTTCTAGGCAGCTTTGCAGCCTATAGCCAAAGTTCAGATCAAACTAAATGCTGGATCTTGGTTCAGCATCAAGGCCTGCCCCAACATTTTAATTTCATTTTGGCTATTAGCAGTGACAATAACTAGGACATTGTATAATCAGCTTGTTATTTTGCATTTCCTTATATATATACACACAATGAACCAACTCTTCCAGAGTCTGTTCTGCTACCATTTCTAAATTTCATTGGTAACATTCACCTTTAGTAACTGATAGCACCACAGCTGCAGTTTCATATCTTGGGGGACTAGGAAGGTATCCAGGGGTCAAAGGTTCCTCATCCCCCACCTTTTATTCTTTTTCAAAAACCACATGTCTCTATGAGCCAGGGCCATTCTAGCAAATTCCACTGCACAGACACCAACTCTTTTTTGGGTTTCTGGACCCAATCCCAATGTGAGGAGGAGGTCCCCAACACATAACAGCAAACAATTCTCAGACACTCTGTTGGTATTGGAGAATTCAATTCCATTCTGATACTATCCACTTAGGGATAGCATCAGATTCTGCAGGTCATAGGTTTAGTCCTACTAGACTGCTCCCTGCACTCCACCTCCCACTTCAGACACCAGTCTCAAGCTCCAGAATGTTACCTATGTTTCTGACCAACCACCTACAGATTGGACATCCAGGTGACCTCCTCTCCTTAGGTTCAATTCATTTGCTAGAGTGGCTCACTGAGCACAGGGAAACAAATTCACTGATTTGTTAAAGGATATGATAAAGGAGACAGATCAAGAGCCAGATGAAGAGCTAGATAGGGTGAGGTATAGGAAAAGGGTTTACCACCCTCCCCACATCTTCACATGCTCACCAACCCAGAAGCTCTCCAAACCTAGTCCTTTTGGATTTTTAATGGAAGCTTCATTGCATAGTCATGACTAAGCCATTGGCCACTGGCAGATTCAACTCTAGCCCCAGGTCACAGGGTAGGACTGAAAGTTCCAACCCTCTAACCCCTGGTTGGTCATCCTAGTAACCAGCCCCTGCCCTTGGGTAGGATCGAAAAGTCATCTTCATTGATAAAACTCCTATTTCACCTTTGTGGCTCTGAAGCATTTTTAGGAATTATGGATGAAGGCAAAATATAGAAATACATGTTTCCTATAAATTAAATTGTAATTTAAAAAATCAGGATATTTCACATAAAATTTAGATTTTAATTCTCTTTAAGAATCAAATGTTTTAGCAACACCAGCCCATATTCCTGTATAACAAAGTTGTTTGGAAATGAGTACCAGCCGCTGACACTCAGTTTTATTCCCTGCAGTTCCCTATAGTCTTACTCATGAGCCATTTCATACATCCATATCCCACTAGGACCCTAGAGTATTAAATTTACTTGGAAAACAAGAACATAAGGGAATATTAGGGGTTAAAACCAATAGTCAGTAAGTATCAAGAGGAAATGGCTTAGCACACAGTTATGACTTCTTATTTTGGATTGAGTACTTCACTGAAGAGGTTCCCATTAGCTTGAAAAGACGAATCTGCAAACCAATCTGCAACTCCAGTCTCTGAAATTAGTGCCATCCTCCTTTCAAACTACTGCTACCATAGAATTAGTCCATTTGACCAGGTCCAAATGTTTGTAACAACTATTTATCTGGAATTACACTGACAGGGTTAGATTTTAATTCTGAGATAAAGAATCGTAAGAGGTAATCCTATATCACACCTTGGGTTATGAAAAGGGAAAGCCCAATTTAGAAAAAAGGAAAAAAAAGGACTTTTTTTTAAATGTATTCAGGCTTCCAAAAAAAATATTAGGAGACTAAATATTTTGCCAATAAGCACTGCAACCACTTTTACAAATTTAACTGCAATGGTCTTTAGGGAGAAAACATAAAAGCTGAAAAACACTATGTACTTAGAAAATTACTTTAAATTCCTATGTAAGAATTCTTAAAGCAACCATTAAGTTTCAATCAGTAAGAACTTTTGGCTTTGAATTCTTAAATCACAAAATACTGTTCTAGGCAATCTAATCCCAAAGGTTTTTGTTGTTTTTCAGTTGCAAATAATGTTTTCATCTTGGATACAGTAATTAACTCTTCTTCAGTGCCCACACCAAACCCTTTTGACTACTTCAACGGCCGGTGAAGTTGTTTACACAGCAAGTGCGTACCAACGAAATGGTAAGCCTTTGGCTTATGAACCAAATTAATTAAAATATATAGGCATTAAGTAAATAAGATATATAGATGACACTAACTTATCTAGTGGGATTTCTTGGTTCTATTTTTTACTTTTTGAGAGCGCAAGCCGGGGAGGGGCAGAGGAAGAGGCAAAGAGAATCGTAAGGAGGCTCCAAGCCCAGTGCAGAGCATGAAGTGGAGCTCACCACCACCCTGGAATCATGACCAGAACCAAAAATCAAGAGTTGGAAAACAACTGACTGAACCACCCATATGCCCCTGTTCTATTTCATTATTAACACTGTTGCCAATACTCTCAGTTCTCAAGCTTCCAAATGTCAGTCTTCCTTCCATTTGTACCAACTATGCTACAACAGCCCAAGTCTACCTTCTGTGAGAGCCTCCTTTGCCACTGATGCTCCTACTGGAGAAGCTATTAATGAGAAGCAGCAATGAACAGAAGCCCTTTCCTGAAATCAAACAGCAAGCTTCACCCGATTCCAGCTTCTTTTACAATCTCAAATGAACACAAAGACTCAACCACTTTTCTGTTCTTAAAGTGTGTTTGTCCAGAAAGATAAGCACCTGTTCAGACTCCGTGAACCCAAACAAGTCAGGAGAGACCTTAACACAGACCTCATGATCTTTCCTGGATTAAATTCAGTTGATTTTCTGCTGCTTTTCTGGTGGTGGGTAGGTTGTTTCATTAATTGGCAATTTAGTACCACAAGAGCTGTTCTGGCTATACATGACCTCCAAGTTGTTTCCCCAAGAGAAAAATCCCAAAGAGAATATAAAACCTCTCCCACTACTAATGTGTACTCCACAAAGTGAGGAAATAGTGAGAAATGCACATCAGGAAGGGAAAAGAAGCATCAGCCTTAAACTTCAAGTTCATTTTGTAGAATACATACTCATTCTTGAGATCTGGGGATCACAAACACACAAGGACAATGAAGAAACTAATGAGCCCTCTTCCTAAGAAATGCAAAATATTGGGGCATATAAGAATTCCTGAACCCAGTCATGGGACTTAAAAAGGTACAGACTGCAAACTAAAACCCACAGTAAGGAATGAGAATAGAGATTCTTCTGTTTTCAATTGAAGGTCTTGGTAAGAACGTTAGTTACACAACACAGCTAATAGATAGCCTGTAAGAGATCTTTAATTACCAACTGAGGCTCTGGAAATACAACTTGAACTCAAAGCACTGGTACACTGAAGTGATTATTATTTCCAGGTCATAAGTGAGAACAGTGAGGCCTACAAGGGCAAGTACACTCCCAAGTGTACTAGCTAGTTAAGTAGTAAAGCCAGGGCTCTAATACAAGAATCGAGGCTAGTAGATGGGCCCACCTGTGTGACTTTCACCCCAAAAATATACTAGTACATACTCAAAATATATCAACACGATCCTCTACATAGAAAACCCAAAGACTCCACCAAAAAATTGCTCAAACTGATACACAAATTCACTGAAGTCGCAGGTACAAATATCAACATACAGAAATCAGGTGCATTTCTTTACACCAGCAATGAAGCAGAGGACATTATAAGTGGGATTGTTTTCTTAATTGTACCAAAAACAGTTTGACGTAGGAGTAAACCTAACCTTAAAACTATAAAACAATGATTTATAGATGATTTATAGTGGTGAAAGAAATTAAAGATGACACAAAGAAATGCAAAGACCTTCCATGTTCATGGATTAGAAGATTATTAAGATGTCTATACTACCCAAAGTAGTCTAAACACTTAATGCAATCCCTATCAAAACTTCAACAGCATTTTTTTCACTGACATAGAACAAACAATCCTAAGATTTCTATGGATCCACAAAAGATCTGGAATACCCACAGTAACCTTGAAAAAGAAAAGCAAAGCTGGAGGCATCACAATTCCAGACCTTAAGTTACTTTACAAAATTGTAGTGACCTAAGCACTAAGCAGTATGGTGGTGGCACCAAAATAGACACATAGATCAATGGAACTGAATAGAAAATCCAGAAGTGAACATAAAACTATATGGTCAATTAATCTTTGACAAAGCAGGGAGAGTATCAAAAGGGAAAAAAACATCTCATCAACACATGGTGTTGGGAAAGCTGGACAGCAACATGCAAATGAAACTGAACTACTTTCTTATACCATACACAAAAACTCAAAATGGATTCAAGACCTAAATAGGAGACCTGAAACCATAAACATCCTAGAGTATAACAGAGGCAGTAATCTCTTTGACATTGTCTGTACCAACTTCTTTCTAGATAGGTCTTCTGAGGCAAGGGAAACAAGACCAAAAATAAATTACTGGGACTACATCAGAATAAAAAGCTTCTGCATAGCAAAGGAAATAATCAACAAAACTAAAAGGCAACCTACAAAATGGGAGAAGATATTTCTAAATGAGGTATCTGATAAATGGTTAGTATCCAAAATACATAATTTATAAAACATATACACATACACATATGCACACACAATGGAATATTAGCCATCAAAAAAATGAAATTTTGCCATTTGCAATGACACAGATGGAGCTAGAGTATTATGCTAAGCAAAATAAGTCAGAAAGACAAGTAAGATTTCACTCCTACGTGGAATTTAATAAGAAAAATGGTGGGGAAAAAAACCAGAAACAACAACCAAAAAAAAGAGGCAAACCAAGAAACAGACTCTTAACCATAAAGAACAATCTGATGGTTACCAGCAGGGAGGTGGGTGGGGGTATGGGTTAGTAGGTCATGGGGATTAAGGAGTACACTTGTTGTGATGAGCACTAGGGGTCACATGGAAGTGTTGAATCACTATGTTGTACACCTGAAAAAATATATATACATATACACCAATACATACTCCGTGGTGTCCATAAGTAGCAACCTTTTCTTTGATTTTCAAATCACTTAACCTACACATGACATTTTGTATCTACCTTAAAGGTCATGTGACATCAAAAGGAATAAGGTAACTAGAACAAGAGAGTCCATTTTTTCTTCAATTAAGATAGGAACACCATTAACTTCTTTAAAGTGCAGCCCAAATAGGAGACAGAATGGAAAAAGCACTTGGGGGTCTAGATTCTGGAGATCTTAAATTTCATCAGCCTGTAGCTAAATAACTTATCTGAGCCTCAATTTCCTGCTCGATACATTGAGGGAATTGAAGTAAATGTTTCTACAGGCCTGTGATTTCAATCTATTAGAATGTTGGAAGGCAACACAAACTTCAGGGTTCTACTAAAGTATCATTCCAGGGAGTAGTCTTTGATCATCCAGGACTGGGCAATGTGCCTCTCCTATGTATCCCTGGACTCCTTTAATTTTAACAGCACTTATTACACTTTTTTAAAATCGTCCACTTATCTACCTCATTAAACAGGAAGTTCTCTGAAGACAGGGGCCTGAGTCTTTTTACCATCTATTGGAGAAGAGCATATTAGGTGAGATCAGACTCTGAAGCCATACTACTTTGCATCTCAGATTGCTTTGCGTGTCCTTGGGAGAGTTACCCAACCACTGTGTGCTTTGTATTCCTCATATGTAAAGAGACAACAGCACATGACACACAATCATTGAGATTCATGTAAGGCAAGCCAGGTAAAGAATTTAGAAGGCTAACTGACAAATAATGCAGTCAGGTATGTTCACCAGTATCTGTTTCTGGCATGGAGAAGATGCCCAGATCTCTAAGTGAAAGATGGATTGATAGTGATGCCCACAACCTTTAAGATCTAAACCTAAAACAGTTCAAATTAATGGCAAACACCAGTGACTTGGCAGTTTTAATCCAAAATGAGTTGCTTTTCTTATCTAGATTCAGGGTACTTGGCATTATTTAGGATGTATTTGTGCAAGCTATTGAATATGAAGTCAACATGCTCTTGTGGCTTGTTTCCCTCCAGTGAAGCTTTCCTCAAACGTTACACATTAGAGATCATAACACAAGGAATTCTCCCCGCATCCCCCGCCATTGCCATGCTGTAATTTTCACACTGAAGCACAGCCTCAACTCTTCTACATAACTGGATACTGAGCCTTCATTTTTGGTTCCCATCTTGGTACATACCGCTATCATTTTTCACTGAACATTCCACTTCTGTTTCTACTTTTGTTACTAGGTATGTAATACCACCAACATTATGGTGCTGGCTCATTTTTAATAAACTTGTCTAGAATGCATTTGGCATGCAGATTATGTTTTGGTACACTGCCTCCTTAGACTTATATACACACAAAATTACTCTTAGAAAAATGTCTTATAGCACCATTGGGATAGATAGTTCATTTTAGTTTATCCATGCTCAGAAAAATAATCTTAATGGCAAGTGCCTATTCTTTCATGAATAAGGATAGTCCTTTAGGAAGGAGTTTTAAAAAGGTATATCTGGATAACTGTCTAAGAAATAATTGCTAGGTTTATTAGCTATTATATAAAGAAAATTTTGTTCCATGAACAAACACTTTCAGTAAATGTCTGAATAGGAAGGTCACCAGATAGGCACAGTACCACTCCATGGAGGCACAGACTGTTGGTTATGTAGGCTTCTTACAATTTCAGCCTGAAATTAGAGAAGATGATGGAAAAGGATATGAAACTGAACAATTTGAGCAAGTGTCTCGCCCTCTCTGGGCTTCAGAGAGGTAGGTAACCAGAGGGCTACCAACTTACCATTCCACTATAGTCCATAATCCCATAATTTTACCACTCTCTAATGACCACATCCTGGATGTAAAAGGATTTACTTTGTCTCTCAGTGATTAGCCAACTGAACTGACAAAGTACACTGCATACATTTTAGCTTTGAAATATTGTGCTTCCTGCATAGTTTAAAATAGTGCTAAAAGCAGCTTAATTTGTCAGTAAGTTGACATTAAGTTGTTTTCTCAGCTGTTAAATGACAAGAATCAGTTCCACATGTTTATCACCTAGCCTATGATTTATGATTCTCAAAGTGAACTTGATGTTTTCTTTCGCTGGGATACATTTTTAAAATTTTAATTCTGAGGCTCTTGGAAGAAGGTATTACTACTTCCTTAAAAAGCTTCCTTTTGATTCCTACCTTTTTATAGGAAGGTAGGAATCAAGTCTTCAAATATATGCTACTTCAAAACCTGTTCTTTCCAGTAAGAAAACTGGCAAAACTGCTTTAAAAGAAAAAATGCTTTAGCAATTGGTTCTGCACACTGTCACCAAGGCAACACCAAATGCTAACAGCCAAAAATACATTGTCTTTCTGTGTGAACAGATTTTAGATAACCTTAACTGTAAAGGAAATTAGATCAGAGTCTGATTCAGTGAGAAAAGGCAGAACTGCACCCAAATTTCCCCATGCGGTGGGATGTGGTCTGTCTTCATAAGCTCAACAATCCCTAGCCTTTCATTCAATACTCACCATAATGCCCTACATGACTTCTATTTATCTCAGAGGCCACCAGAAACTATGACAATGTGTGACTAGTCCATTAAGAAGTGAAGCAAGAGGCCTGGTGAAATCAGATGGCTAGACTAAAGTAGAATGTTCACAGACTCTCTCAAGTAAACCCTTTTCATTAGATTTTCAGACCTTTCTCCAGGGCTAAGGAGGACCAGATCCTATTTTTCAGAGAGAGAGACAGAAACTGAGAGACAGAAACTGAGAGACAAAGGTTTAGTTTGGCTACCAACACATGTAGTGGTTGAAAATAGGGAAAGGCAACAGGAGTTGACACTGTTGAAAGTAAGACCTTTACAATAATCTATAGAACATGTCAGGGTCAAACAGTTTTTTTTGTTTGGGGAGGAAGAGGGGTGAAAAACATCAGTTTTCAAAGTAGGCTATACAGTTAGTATTGCATAAATATGTTCTCTGTCCTAGAGCATGTTGCTAGTGTTAACACAAGGAACTCAACAGGTTGAGAGTAAGTTGTTTTATCATTGGTTTTGTGGCTATATTTACAGTTACAATCTATTTGAATGTGAATTAGTTATTCTGATGTTAGAACTAAAAGCAGTGGCTCTCATTTCACATGTTGTGAACATTATAGATTATGAAGTATTTGTTGAATAATGAAAAACTAAACCTATTTATCCAAGTTATACCTAGGTAATGTCTGCAATCTCAGATTATTGTCAAGGAACATGATGCTGATAAACATGTTCTTAAAAGAGCACACCCATGGGAAAATTCCCAAAACCTTACACATAAGAACAGGGGCAGGAGGATAAAACTGGACCACTGAAGTATTGCACAATTCCCATTAGTCTATGGTATTTTACAAGCGGTAACGTCAAGATAGACACATTCAGGATTATCTGGATGGAGGAGAAGTCATCACTTCCTACATGAAGATGAAATGGCATTAACGGTAGCTGGAAAGTGAAGGGATACCACTAAAGAATTGTCCATTAGCCTGAGAACCCAGTAATTTGTTAATGGCTTACATGTGAATGCTTACATTGAAGCAGACATAGTGTTAATGCTTGTTCATATACTGTTTGATTCTCATAAATGTTTTGTCAAGTATTATTCCTAGTTTCTATGAGAAATTGAGTCTAGACGTAGTAATTTCTGGAAACTTATATAACCCATAAGTGGCTGAACTGTGATAGAAGCCAAGTCCAATAGAATCATATTTGTATACATATTAGCCTCTGCTCAAAAAAGAAAAGCATATACAAGATCTTACATATTTTAGTTTTTAATTGCAATTTGTTTTTCAATAACCAATTCTTGTCCTTGGTTTTCCCAAAGCCAAGACTGAAGCAATAACATAAGATGGAGCAAATATTCTAACAAAATAAAAAAAAAAAAAATCAAACAGTGGGTAATACATTTGATTTGTAAACAGAGGGGGCTTCACTTGCCCAAAGAGACTTAAAAGAAAAAAAGACCCCACAAGGCATGACATAAAATGGACAAGATTTTACTCAAGACTATGAAGTGGCTCTAAACCACAATATCAACACAGAGAGAAACTGTTGAGTCATCTGCCCTTCTTAGAAGAAAAAAAAAGTTAGATCAGGTTTGGTACATGGCGAAAAATTCACGAACAGAGGAATCCAGACAGGCCACTCATGGCTGAGGCAGAACTCCTTGATCAACACAGGAAATCAGGCAAACTTCAGTATCTCAAAAGATTAAGTATTTTCACATGGGGATAGAGTGTTCTGGAATTAATTCATGTTTAGAATTTCCCCATCACAACATTGAGTTCAGTGAGAGTCCTTTTCTTTGGTAAACTGATTAACCCTTTTGACCAAAAATCAAATGATTCTTTTCAAAAAAAGAAAACAAAAAAAAGGGCTAAGTCTTCCCTAATATTCTTGCCCAACATCTCAGAAACGGATATAGATTAAGGAACAGATATCTTCCAATCATCTGTGTAAACTGTAGAATTTTGTTTGGGTCCACTAAGACAGGAGCTTTCTTCTCAGCAAGCAATGGAAGAAGCCTCTGTCCGTCTGGATACTTCACTCTCTTCTCCAAGTGAAGAACAGTGGTGAGTGCGAGACGAAAATCTGAACGTCTTGCTCAGCAGCCTTTCCCTTCTATTTTGCAATTTACCTGTTTGTGGAACTTTCACTCCAGAAAGTAAGAACTCATGGGTTACCGCTCACCTTAGAGGCTTTTCTTTCTGTCAAGTCTTTCTTTTCTTACTCTATTGGAGCTTCTAAGCTAAAGTAAGGTAGTGATTCTGCTGGTCTTCTCTGCAGAACTGGACTCCATTTGCTGGATTTACCCAATGTCTAGAACTGGGGAGGTAGCAAAATTAGAAGGCCCTATTTCCTTGGTGAATCTAGGGAATATTCTACAATTCAGCTATACCAATCATAGAGCATTTTTTTTAACCTTCATGTCAGTGACTCCTTTTTATTAGTTTGTTCTAAACACAGAGAGGATAGAATTATCATCCCCCCCCCCCAAAAAAAATAATGTATCCAACACGCAGATTCAAAGTTAAGTGTAGCCAATTTCAAAAACAGGGTGGGGAACCTGGATGGTTCAGTCCGTTGAGTGTCCGACTTTGGCCCAGGTCATGATCTTGCAGTTCACAAGTTCAAGCCCTGCATTGGGCTCTGTGCTAACAGCTCAGAGCCTGGAGCCTGCTTCAGATTCTGTCTTCCTCTCTCTCTGCCCCTGCCCTGCTCGTGCTCTCTCAAAAATAAATGTAAAAAATAAAAAAATTTTTTAAAAATCTAATAAAAAAAATAAGGAAAAGAAATATCCTTGGGTTTTTTTTCCATTTATACTTGGATTCGTATTTTGTCTCTACCTCTTAGTACTTTTTTAATACACTGCCTTCCTTTTCCTGACTTTCCTTTTCTCATTTATAAGAAAAGGATAGTAATTCCTGCCTCAGAAGTTGATTAAATTCAGCTAAGCACAATTAAGTATGCTTCATTAGGGGACATAATTGAGCTGAGCAGTGGCTAGCACATGTTAAATACTGGGTACCTGCTATTAATAAAGTGTTTCATCTGAACAAATATTCCAGAGTCCTCCCAGTGCCCCAACCCCCCCCCCCAGGGGTGGAGGTCAACTACAAGCATTACTAGCACATTGAAGGCAAACAAATCAAGTTTTAAAACTGTCCTCAGTAATTCACCCACAGACCATTAAAAGAGGACTAGATCTGGGGCGCCTGGGTGGCTCAGTTGGTTGGGCATCTGATTTCAGCTCACGTCATGATCTCACGATTTGTGGGTTTCAGCCCCGCGTCGGGCTCTGTGCTGACACCTCAGAGCCTAGAGCCTGCTTCGGATTCTGTGTCTCCCTCTGTCTATGCCCCTCCCCAATTCATGCTCTGTCGGTCTCTCAAAAATAAATAAACATTAAAAATTTTAAAATAAAAAATAAATGAGGACTAGATCTACACCAGAAAAAGATGTCTATTATTTCATGAACATTTCTGGGACTCTGATAATGGTAAAGAGAAAAGAGGCCTTTACAGTAACTATAATGCACAGATTCTTAGTTTTCTTTAATAAGTATGAGGAATACTTTTAATATTTTAGACCAATTGATCTAAGGTACAGTGCTATTAAATCCAAAAGAGTTGATTAAAACAGACAGACTCAATCATTTGAATGAATTCCAAGTGCCAGTTACTGTTCTAGGTGAAGATTAAAACACTGCACAAGATACACATGAGTGTAACCATATTTGGGTTTTATTCTAGGCAGTGGAGATGAAAGATTAAGTACAAGACAGTACCAAGCAATAAGGAGTCTAATGATAAAAATAAGATCAGATGATGAAATAGACAACAGTAGAGATGCTGGTCCTTTAGACCATATTGTTAGTTTTTCTGAGGAGAGACCATTCAGACAAAGTGAAGAACAAGTTCAGGTGTCCTCAGAAGAGGACAATCTCAGGGTGTCTGTTGGAAGAAAGAAGGCCAGTGTGTACATCTTAAGGTACAAAGAAGGGAGTAGGAACAGATGGGGAGAAGTCATGGGAAGTTTAAATTTTCTTCTATATGTGAAGAGATAGGAATTTGAGAACAAAGTTTCAACAAGATACCTAAGAAATCTGAAGTGAAATAAGTTTTCAGTGGCCCATCCTTATAAACCAACCTCAAAACTCTGTAAAACACACTACCTACATTGGTTTCACTCCAGCTATTTTCAAGTCCTTTGAAGTTTAGAGATAAGCAGCTCTCTACAACCTAGGTCTTCTACTGATTCCTTACTGTTGTGAACCACCTTTGTTCAATCCTGAGCCATTTATCTGAATAGGAAAGTGATTACTTAAGGGGATACTATCCCAGCTACCTAAGGAGAACAGAGTGTCATCAATAAGCAGACAGGTATAGAGGGGACAGCTGCCCAGAGAAACAGGAAGATCCAGGCTGGGAAGCCATGGTAGGCCACTATGGAAAGGGAGCGGGGTGGGGGCACGAAAAGTGAAGGAAAAGCACACAACAGTTCCATGTGGGACTTAGGAAGAGGTGTACTGGCTATAAAACACCAAAAATCTAGAGGAGCAAAATTGTTTTGCTAGTAACATGGGAGAGTGGAGTCTTGATCAAGTGAGTACATGACAGTCTGTACAATGGTAATTGCTTAGAAAAACATGGGATTATAATACTAATTAAATTGAAAGGCAGTACATTTTCTGTTACTATATTGCAATCCAAATAGGATTTTATTTGGATTCAACTCATAGTATAAGAAATCTGGGCAAGCTGTACTGGAAGCATCAATCCCTTATGCCTCCAGTATGTGAGAGTGATAATGGTTTAGATTACCAAAAAGAAGTAGTGGACAGGTGATTTGGAAAGCCTAGCTTCACTACATACCCCTTGACCCACAAGGCATTGTGATAGGAGACGGTAAATGCCGCACAGGACTAGGAAGACAAGCATTCACTGCCCACTTTGACAATGGGTTACCCTGGCAACCAATACGTGACCCAAATAATTAGACTGTACTTTAATTAAAGGAACCCTGAACTCCTGAGGGCTGGAAAAACACTGAAGAATGGGACAACAGTTAACACTCAGACTTTCATTGGCAAAAATGGGACCTGCCCTGCAGGATTCATCTGACTTTCACCAGGCAGGAACTCCACGACGATGGTGGCGGCAGCTACTAGCAGGAGCACAGCAGCAGCAGTAAGGATATCCACCAGTATTTACTAAGGATTAGTGCTCACTGGCACTAGAAGTGCCCACTTCTCCTAGGAAGCAAACGTTATTGCATTATTGTAAGATGGGAAAACGGAGGGTCATCAAGTAGTCCACCAATCCTACCATGAATGGGAAGCCAAGATTCAACTAGGACTGATTCCAGACCTTCCCCATTCAAATTTCTTATACTAAGTCAGGGAAAAGAGAAGGTTTTCTGAATTCCACACCTCCTCTGCCCCCAAATGAAGCAGTTAACACAGAGCCCAGACTTTGAGGAGACCTCAGGACCTATGTGCCATCTAAGACAGCCACTTTTTCAAATTCATTCAACAAGCTATACTAAACACCTATTAAATGCCAGCTACCTTGCTATCCCCAGTTCAGTACAGTATGTATTATCTGTTATCATTCCTATCCCTCAGACTCTGAAATTATGTTTGTGAGATCAAGGAGATTCTGCCAACTTCCACGTATAGCCTTTACTGTCATGCTGAGACTACAATGTTCTCAGTAGTTCCAGACCTCACGTCTTAGCAACGTTTAAGTAAAGGAAGGTCTTTTCTTCCTGTGGTTCTTCCTTTAAAAGCAAATAAACTTACGTGACCCAGCTGATTTCCTCACCAGTCTCATGGTCTTGAATGAGATCATATGTCCATCCCAAATGAATCCCTTTTATACAAGAAATGTCATGCGATGATTGGTTGAGGAATCCAAGCTTAATCAATTAGAAAGGTGAGATTATCCTAAAGTTACTCAGACTCACCTCTCAAGTTGTACAAGGGTTAGCTTCCCTCGAGTGCTAGAACCAAATGGCCTTCTAGTATGGAGAAAAAAGAACAGATTCAGGCTAAGTAGCCAAGTCCACTAAACCTTGATTCCGTTACAAACAGCTTTGCAACTCATAAGAACATCAGCTTAATAATTACTGAACATTAGTTCAAATATTTCAAGTTGGGAAAACCGTAGACCAATACCTATTTTCTCATGAAAAATAGCTGGGCTCCAGCCAAGTGGGTCTATGCTGGAAAAGGCTTTAGACTTAAATCAGAGAGATGGTTAGTTGGAACTGTAAACAGAGCATGGAGAGAAAGAGGGAGAGGGAAGCCCCTAGAGGCAAAACTAAAGATGAATCCAGTATCAAGTCCCAAGGAAATAGATAAAAGTTAGAAGAGGAACAATCAGGTAAATCCAAAAGCAGAACGGCAGAGAAATGCAGCTGGGAATAAAAGCAGAACATCTAGGACTACAGCCCTTAACAGGGTTGGGATGTCTTCCTAGAGCTTGATGCTTCCTGGTTCTGGCACTTCATAGATGTGGAATTTAAGGTAATACAGACACTTTAGCTGTGAGCAACTCATTCCTCTTTACCCTGTCCATTTTGAGATCCCACAGGTGCAGAGTACTAGGTTTCCTTGAATCTACCATGCATCTAACTGACCGAGCTCTGTGAATTCAGCTCCAAAATAGAGGGGCTCTTCTAGTAATACTATCCTTATAAAAGATTCACCATTGAATATCCTTTCAGCTAAGGCAATGATGGTTATTAAAACAAATACTGTAATGTCCTCACTGATACCAAGCCCTTAATAAGCAGTGGCCATGTGTAACATGTTGTACTGGGGACAAGAGATCAAGTGGCAGTCATGGGTATTGCTTGGATATTCCTTCAAGAGAGAAGCTGAGGTTAGGATTGGAGTGAGCTGACAGCGTAATTACTGTACTCTGATGCACTGGGGTGCTCACATGGAGGGCATGCTTTCCCTCAGCTACCCCCAGTCAGCTGGTGAGCACAGCAGGAATACTGTAGCCAGGTCATTCCTGCCCAAAACAGGACTCCTCTAGCAGCTGACCTTTGCTCTGGGGTTCCCCATCAGCCCACCCGAGACATTCTCAGAGCTGCCCTGTAGTCAGACTCTTCCTACTCAGTCTCCCTTCCCTTTCTCCCCCTTCACAATGGTCAGACCTGTCTCGTTATCCAAGCCTCTCTCCAACTATTATGTGACCCTACCCTTTATCCTTCGCAGGTGTTTCTAGTTCTTAGTGTCTGTTTCCTAGAGTATCCTAACTGACACAGATCAGAGATGTTAAGATCTGTTGTGTATTCCAAGGCCCTTAACATCTATAAGAAAAACATCTTAAGAGTTTGAAGAAGCTCGAGGTCCTCTCAACCTCCTCATTAGCTCAGCATCTTCCCTATAGTATTGACAGGGGGGTATTTGAGCATTTCTGAAGATTGGAAGTTTCACCCTCAATAGAATAGTTCACTCTGGGCACCTTAGCTTCTCCCTACAGAAAATGCTCCCGTTACTCCTCTCCACTGCTTCCAGTTTTGTCCCCTGGGGCCATTCTGAATTTATATCCTCTTCAGATAGTGACCCTTCAAACACTGGAAGACATACCTGTCTAACCATCAGATCTAACACCCAATGTGATGTACTTGCTATGGTTTGCAAAGTCATGATCACTATGCTTGCCCCTCTTCAGACACTCCAATTTCTCTTTGTGTCTTTGAAAATATATCACTCATAATTGCAAATAATCATTTTCTACTCTGCATGTCCCCTGTCACTATAAGCACACAAGGGCAGACAGCAAATCTCTACCTTTGTCACATACTTATTAATACATGACAGTAATTCAATGTACATTTATTGAATGAAGAAATGAAATGAGGATACTGGTAAAAAAAAAATTCACTAGACCAATATTCCATCTACCAGACAGAAGTCTAGACTCCAGTCCTAGGAGGAGTTGAAAAAGATCCTAAGCAGGCATTCTTGATCAAGTGAGAGTGAACCTTCTAGATTCCTGCTAAAGGTAGACAGTCTTCAGATAGACTCCCCATCTCCTGGGTAACTGTAGGATACAGTAATTTGAGTCCTTCACATGCACATTTTATAGCTAGAACCTATGTGAGCTACATAGAACCCTGAATTGATTCTATCAGTAACAATATTCATGCTCTATTTTAGAAAGAAAATTCAGAACATTTCCTAACCTGTGACCCACAGAATACTAGTTGCATAAGCTATCAATACGTGTTGCCTTCTAAAATAAAATCCCTAGTCAAATATGTTTGGAAGAGTTAACAAAGTTAAGCTATCATGGTTTTTTTTCCTGTGGCTTTTTAAGACCCATGAAGCCCTGAGAGTTACCCCAGGGCACTTGCACTTCACTAGGTGTGTGCAACAGCAATTAGGATACAAATCAGTGGAAGAGTAGACATGTGTTGCTGAACGTAGTTGAGGAAGAAAAGTGGGAAGGACTGAACTTCATGTAGTCATACATGAAGAGAAAACCATGATTAGGGAATTATCTACTCTAAAACATAAGTGCCCAGTCTGCATAAATCTCATCCTGGACATATGGGAGACGACATCAGATACAGGGGGTCAAAGACACCGAATGACAGGCATAAAGATGAAGGGAACCCAGACTAGAGCCAAGACCAGGGATCCCAGCCAAGCACTTACCAAATGCTAAGTGCTTTAACTGGCCCCATGAAATAGAGGGAGCACCACAGCTAGCTTCCATTCAAGGGTTACAATAAGACACATGGACACCCTTTTGAAAGTGGATACATTTTAAAGCCTACGCACTTAAATCTGATCCAAACCAGATTCACCTGATTCCAACTGCCAGGGGCAATCATTCTATCAAAATGGTTATGTCCGTTCTGAGAGCACTTCATATTTGTCCATTTTTCCCCCTAGTATATGTTTCACGTGAAAGGTTTAGGGCCTTTTCTTCTTTCTTTACTTTTTAGGCAAATTCCATCCTTGGCAAATTAATTCAACAGGAAAAAATAAATAAATAAATTCATCTCCCTTCCTCTTACCCACTTCTCATAGTTCTGACCCACATCCCTACTTCCTTGCAGTAAGTGTATACACCACAAATTCAATATATGAGGAAGGCTATAGTACGACTGTTTTTTTCTACTGCTCGAAACTTTCCAGTGGCTTCTCTCCTTATGCTAAAAAAGGAGGGAGGGGATCCAAATGCCTTACTACAGCATCAAAGTCCTACAGGACCTGGCCCTCCCCTTGCTTCCTTCACTTCAAGGACACTGGCCTCCTTGCCACTCCTCCACTAAGCATGCCTCTGTTTTCAGCCTTTGCGCTGATTGGTGTCCCTGCCTGGCATGCTCTGCCCACAGAACTTTATACTCTTTTTTCTTTGTTCAGGCTCTGCTCAAAGGTCAGTTTATCAGAGGGGCTTTCCCAGACTGCTCTAGATTAAGTGATATTCCACTCTAGTCACATACTTATCCCTTGATATAATGCCTATTTGTGCGTTTGTCTCTCTACCCATGGATTAGAACTGTTTGGATCACGGAGTCTACACATAGCAGCTGAATTTGAATTGTTGAATGAAAGGCCTCTAATTCTTTCTATGTACATCATACTTGACTCACTTCTGCTATCCCTGTAAGTCACACGCAGGGAAACTTAACCGCGCCCCCCCCCCCCCCCCCCCCCCCCCCCCCCATCCCAGACTTACACACACACACCTGAGGACAGGCCAATGGAAGTTAGTCTGCCCTCACATTATTCAAAAATCTCAGAGGGCTCCTGCCTTACATTTGTCCCCAAGATCAGACATTCTTCCTGCCCAGATCTCAGAGCCCCATCTTGCCAGCAGGACCCTTCTCCCAAAGATTCCTCACTTTGCCCACCCCGAAGTAATAAACTTTTGAATTAGTTGCATTCACCGACCTTTGTGTGGTGTGTATGGATGTGGAATACCTGAACTTGAAACAGAGGGAAGGGCAAACCCTGAAACCAGTCAGTGGGAACCCTAACACCCTGCCTCGTTCACAGTGCCCCTCCAGGTGAAGGAACCAGATGATTCCTCCTTCATCACCCTGAGTCAGAACACCTCTCAGGAGCCCTTCCTAAATCTGGACTTTCTTACTTTCAATCTTCTCCACTGCTAACCTGATTTTTCACCATGTTATTTTCTTCTTGCCTCTCCCTCAGAGAAGATGTCTGCTTCATTCACTCCTCTCAGGAATGGAGTTTGTTTCACTCACGCCCCTGCCATGGACCACATGTGATAGACGCTGATTGGGGTTTCAGTTTACCAGCACCCCAGGGAACACTTCCTTTCCCCAAAGGAACTCTACTATAAGAGGACAAGTGGAAATTTCTAATTCCATAAACAGTAACTATCTTCAGCCTTTAGTGTAGGTTTTGTCACTCAGTTAATGTTCTTTCCTAATGTAGCATTGAACTAGAGAACCCCTCCAGGTATTTCAGTGGTCAGAAATTCTAACCTCTAGCAAGCAGGCAGGTAGCCTAGGTTTTAAAAGCTGCTGGGTAGAACAAATTGTGGTCTGTGGGGCCAAAAGGGAGTACGAACCTTGTCTGAGGGCTTTCTCATTCAATGTACTTGACACCATCCTACATTGGCCAAACAAAACAGATCTCTGGGCTGCATTCAGTTCATGGGCTCCTAGATTATAACCCCTGAGATATGGTTAATGAATGATACCTAGATCAGGGCGGGGGGGGGGGGGGAACTAGTTATTCTGACTAAGATAGTGTTTCTCAACCTTGGCCACACAATCTTTAAACTTTAAGAGGAAAAAAGGGAAAAAATGCTAGGATCCTATCCCTAGAAATTCTGATATAATTGCCAGGTGTAGCTTGGGCACCAGGCACTTGGAAAGATCCTGAATGACGCTAACATATATACACCCAAGTGAGCACCAAGGGTCCTTTGAAGGAAACTTCCTATGCTGCTGGTAGCACAGATGAAGTCCACAAGTACAAGTCTCACTCCTAAAGTAGTAAAAGTATTCTTTTAAATAAAGAATATCATCCACTTGGAAGAAAAGCCAGTTGATTGTAAGAAACCGACAGCAAGTATTTAAGGGACAAGAGATTTCACAGGAATATAGAGCAGCATTAAATTCATAATGTAACAGCCAATTTCTAACCTAAAGTCTTCCAACAGTGCCTTAGAACAACATGCTTCAAGCACATAATGTACCCCTCTCATTGCATATCCAAATGAACTGGTATTATTTCAGGAACAACTCATCTCTAAGGGTCTGAGCAATGTTTCTGGAATATCTTAACATTAAAAGAAACCATGTTTTCTTTAGAAGACTCATGGGCATACATACCACAAGGTTCATTTCAATCCAAGCCATGGATTTACCCACAGATGTTGTAAGCATCAACCCCCTCATTGCTTTGTGGTAAAAATGATGAAACAGAGATTCTTCAACAGCCAAAGGAGAAGGAAATTTCGCTCTTCTAATGGAGTTGTGGAATGGGAGATAAAATGAAGTCCATGAACCCATAAAAGCTTTGTTTACCTATGAATCCCACATTCTTTGCAAAAAAAAAAACCCCACGATTTGTAACAATGTTGTCCATAAATTCTCAGGACTTAACATTCTTAAAAATTGCTACATTCAGATTCCTGAATCCCTTAATTCTGGGTATTCTAGTGCCTTTTCAATCAAGCTAACCTCATCTAGAAGCAAAGAGCTCGGGAAGCAAGAAGTAGGCCATCACTCCTTTAATGACAGAAATCACTCCCTTGCCTAGATCTACTCCGTGCAATTATTAAAGGTTGTCTTAAACAGAATAATGTGAAAGAGGATGTTCCAAAGTATCCTCCGTGAAGTGTTCTCACAGTAAGGGACGTGTGAGGAGAGAAGTTTAGGAAAGGTGTGCACTATTGTCCTTTCGTAGATTCACAAGGCTCATTAGAATGAAGGGAAAGAAGGAAAAAAAAAAAAAAAAAAAGACAGGTTTCCCAAACAAGAATACCAGAGTTCCTGTAAATTTGATCAGGTATCCTATTCCATGGGATTAGTGTTTTGAGGTGGGTGATATACTTTTGCAAACCTATGTTCCATGCGGAGTATCAGGCTCAACAGCAGGAAGCCAAAGATCTGGTTCCATACCCGACACTTGCAGTTACAGAACCGTGAGCCAACCACTTAGGTGTTCCCCTTTCAGTAAGAGAAAGAATTCTGACTCAAATTCTAACCAGGACTTTGGAAGTTTCTGGACTCCAGTAATTTATTTACCATTCAATGTTACTTCGCCTCTATAATCCCTTACCCATAATCTCAAAATACAAAGAGGCTCTGAAAACCAGAATGTAATTTAGTACCTAAACTTGGCTTAAACCGTAAGCCTGGTTATGCACTCTTCCCCACTTAGCCCACGTGTTCATCTGTTTTGGGCTGCAAAACTCAATAGGATTACAGTGTGTCCAGACCCTGCTGTAGCTATTAGGTATGAAATTTTTGCCTATAACCTTCCTAAAGCTGAAAAATTCTGAATTCCAAAACATCTGTCCCTCAGGGTTTCAGATAAGAGACTGTGGATCTATATGAACACTTTTGTCACGTACCAGGCACTGTTCCAAATGATTTAAGAACATTAACTCATTCCTCATAATAACCCTGTGAGGCAGAAACGAGCATTATTTCTATCTTCAGATGTTAAAACAGACACAAGGAGAAATAAGGTTCTCAGAGTAACACAGGTAATGCGTGATGGAGCTAGGATTCAGATCTAAGCATTGTATCCATGGTCTAGCTTTCAGACCACAATCCTAGTCTCTAAGAATTTGAGTCTCATTTAAACAACCTTTGATTTCTTCATCTGTAAAAGTAGTATTAACAGCTACCTTTCAGGGAAAACTTAAGGCCAGCTCTCAATGGCTTTTGCAAAGGACAATCCATGGAGTAATCTGTAACTTCCACAGGATATTTTACTAGTCATATCCAAGACTGCAAGTGGAGACACAACTAACTGACAAAGGGTCCTACACAGGGCTGGATACTCATTTTGATCTAAAGCATTCCCACTCTCCTGTGTAATTTAGACACCTACATAAAAATGGTGCTATGCCCAGAGGCACATAACAGATTCCCTAAAAGCACACTGCAATGTGCCATTTAAAATTTAAATGAAACGCTATATAATCTCCAAAGTGGTTTAATATCAGGAACTGTGAAGTTTGGGAACAGACATATAATGAAAGCATTGAGGGCCCTTTTACCAGCAGCTGCTCTAGCAGGCAACCCCATGATAAACACCTAAAAATCATGCCTACAAACAGGCTACCCAAGCTGGGAGAACAGCTGGACAAGCCACCAGGGAAGTGGAAAGGCAATAAACTAAATAAGCTTGATTTATTTTTATATCTCCCCAGGGTTCTCTATATTTTAGGGTTCAAGTATATTTTGCCTTCCAGGTGCACTTGGTTTCCATCCTTGGGTCTAATCTTTGAATCCACTCTAGTCTTACCCTCTTATTTCCATACTACCTTTGCCCACAGTCTGGTTAGCATTACCCTCCTGACCTTAGGCAGATTGTCTTCAATTAAGCCCAAGGATTTCCTCTTTCTGGACCAAAGTCAGGTTACAGAACAAGAATAATAGACTGAATAGGATTCTACTGTCATAGTCAGGGCCCCAGTGTCTAACTTTTGACAACAACCTGACTTCAGATACCCCACCCCACTGGGGGACAATTATGGCAGCATGGCTGTCTACCAGTTGGGGAGAACTGGTATCTGTGCCACAAAGTTTCTTGAGGAATCTAGTTTCTCAGTAAATAACTGAGCAAAGGGAACTAAGAAAAAAGTGGCAAAGTAGGATAGGTTATAAAAAAAAAAAAATCTATCATGATTCATCATAATACATGGTCATTTAATGTGTTTGGAAGAAATTCAGAGCAAGTAAGTGCACTAGCTCTTAACAAATATGGACTCTAAAAGATAATGCAGAGCAATTAAGATTTAAGAGGTTCAGTAATATTCAACTTAAAAGGTATAAGGAAATTGTAATTAGAGTCCCTTATTATCATTAAAAGTAGAATCTGTGTTTTTAATAAAATCAGCATGACCAACTATCTAGGCCTTCCTAAAAAGCAATGAACAACTTAGCGGGGAGTATTTTAAATGATGTACATTTGGATATCGTGGAAAACACTCAACTATCCCATCAGTAGAAGTCCTCACAACACTCCTGGCAAATAGGCCAACAGAAGAGTTTCTACTCTGGTTGTGACTATTAGACCAGTAAATCAGGGGTGCCTGGGTGGCTCAGTCAGTTAAGCGTCTGACTTTGGCTCAGGTCATGATCTTGCGGTCTGTGGGTGCGAGCCCCGTGTCAGGCTCTGTGCTGACAGCTCAGAAGCTGGAGCCTGTTTCAGATTCTGTGTCTCCCTCTTTCTCTGACCCTCCCCTGTTCATGTTCTCTGTCTCAAAAATAAATAAATGTTAAAAAAAAATTTTAGACCAGTAAATTAAAAGATGGCCAGCTTTGACCATGAGCATTTTATACACAATTTTTTTTCTCCCTTCTTTTACCCATTCCAACAAATTAGTCTACCCACCACCTCTGCACCCTTACCCTTTGCTGCCTATTTCAGTATCATTCCGGGCTGAACAACACATGCTTCTATATAATCAAGATTTTCTTTGCTGCCAAAGAAGTATACATCCAGCCTCAAATAGGACTGATTCTGCCCATCCTGTGCAGTACCTGTAGTAAGTCACACCCTCCCAAGCAGTATGGCCACAGATTATAGTACCTAGCCACTAACGGTGTTAATACTTTGGTCTGTGGACTTCGTGCTGGTTACATCTGTCTTTTTCATCCCTGATCTCTCCATTTTCCTGATGCATTAGCCTCTTAGTTCAGACTCCCATAATGGTACCATAACCTGGGTAGCTTAGACAAGTATTTGTCACAGTTCTGGAGACTAGGAAATCTAAGACACTGGTAGATTCAGTTCTTGTGACAGCACCCTTCCTGACTCGCAGATAGCCTCCTCCTTGTTGTGTCCTCACATGGTGGGGACAGCACATAAACACATGCCAGCACTTTCATGTCTCTCCTCATAAGGACGCTAATCCCATCATGAGGGCTCCCCTGTCGTGATCTAATTACCTTCTAAGGCACCACCTCCAAATACCATCACCGCGGTTAACTAGGGCTTCAACATATGAACTTGGGGTTACAAACATGCAGTCCATAACTGCCTCCTCTGTTTTGGCCCTACTCGGTCAAATCTCTTCGTCAACTACTGAGCAGATGGCCTGGTTTTGAATTTTTTTATATATATATTAACCTTGGCACCCCTTCATGAACCAACTTCTAGTCTCTACCTTTGCATGATGAGACATATCCTGCCCCCATGCCAGCCCCAGCCTCTGCATTACTCTCAAGCAGACTTTATCTCATTAGGACCCTGTCTAAAGGATATCATTGAATCTTAAAGCTGAAAGAGACTCTCTTTGAAATGGGCTGGACTTTTCTGTTCCCCGTAAGGATGTCTCCTGTCACGAAGTTCACAGATACCTAACCATTACGTACCTAATTCACTGATACCTAACCATCAGGCAGGAAAACTTTACCAATTTATTTGCCCTCATTTCTAAGACAGTAATTCTGTCTCACCATTTCCCTTCTCTACTTTCTCCTGACTTCTAATATACTCATCTAGAGGATTGAAGTCCAACACTGATAGGGAGTTAGCTTAAATTTTACTCTAGAGTTTTAAAATGTGCACGTGTAGAATTTTATGTAAAATACAATCTATAATCTTCAAACTGATCAGCGGCTTAAGACAGCCAACCTGTCTCAGTGCACAATTTTAAAAATTTAAGATTCAGCTTAAAAGATACCTATTCCCTGATGCTTTTTTAATCTTTCCATTCTAAATATTTTCTTGTTTACTTCAACTAGTCCACAAAGTCAATTAATTTGGATGGACAGATGGATGATAAAATAAGCTATTGAGAATGGCAAGCCCTCAGGTACATGGGTACAATTTCTTCTATTACTAGGGTACACTGCAGACATGTGCAAGGACACGATAACACATGGCTCTGCCTTGTCAGGATAACTGTATGACCTTCACTATATAGGTGGTAAGATTTAAGTTGCTACAGTATAAGGGTAGCTGCCTAACTCCTGAGGGTCAACCAGAATTACCTGCCTCCCTATCCCCACTCCCTTCATCAGTTTATTGGTCAAGGGTTGGGCACCAATCCTAAATTAGATCATAGTTTTTCCTCAGGATTTTTAATTGGTATTAAACTAACACTGTGGTATTAGCTCTAAGACAAAAAAAAAAAAAATTTAAAAACTCATGAAGTTACTGGTAAGAGAAAATACTGATGCATGGAAAGCAGCAGAAATGAGGGACAGAGTTCCAATAGTGAGATCTGTTTTCTATTATTCCCATTCCCAGCTGTTTCCAAAGCCCTGTCCCTCTGACTCTGGTTGTTGAACACTCCTTTGAGTCTAGAAGACTATGAATTCTTCATTTTAACCTATGTAAGTCTACATTTGGTTTAGGGCAGTTAAAATACAGTCTTTTGAATATATAAATACTGCTATGTAACAAACTATCCAAAATTCATTATTTACAAGTTAGGTTTTTCTGCTCTCAGCTGGGCCTTCTAAAACTTGAGACAACTGCTTTGCAATCCCCAAACTGACAAATGAGCAAAGCAACAATGGGCAGTTAAAGCTCAGCCTCAAAGGGAAAAAAAAAAAAAAGAAAAAAAAAAATCAACTTCATGGCCATCACACTCCCTGTTAGAATATCTAAATGGATTAAGGCAATGGTGTGATGAACTGGCTCATACTAGCTCAGTAAGAGCTAATGGCTACATTTTTTAAAAATTTTTAAGACTGTTGTTAAATATAGCCATTATTTAAAACAATATGTTAAAAACAAAGATAATGCTCAAAACTCACTGTCTAGTTATTTTGTGATATTTTGCTATATTATCTGTGCTCTTGAAGTTATTACTGAATTTCTGGAGGATATACTATATAATCAGTGATTATATTATTCATGTTGGTAGCTTGAAATGGGTCATGGTGGGAGTACTTGTACCCTAGAAGTCAGCAAATGCTATGATAGGACCTAAATATTTGTGCCCCCCACAATTCATCTGTTAAAATTCGAATCCCAATATGATGGTATTTGAAGGTGGGGCCTTTAAGAGGGAAGTACGTCACAAGAGTGGGATCCTCATGAATGGGATTGATGTCCTTAAAAGAAGGGGCCAAATAGCTAGCTCTCTCCCCTAAGTGAGGGTACAGGAGAAGATGGCCATCCGTAACTCAGGAAGAGAGCATTCACCAAGAACTCTACCATTCTGACACTCTGATCTTGGACTTCCAGCCTCCTGAACTGTAAGGATTGTTTAAGTTCATGGTAACTTGTTAGGGCAACCTCACCAAAACATACTGCAAATCAGGGCTTCTTCTCCAATCCACTCCACCATTACAGAACCACCAGATTAAGTTGTTTCAAAACGTTTATCAGGTACTACTCTTAAAATGTCTTAGGGGAAATAGACATCTCCACAATTAAGTGGAGAGAGAGAAAAAGAAAACAATCTAAGGAGTATATTTGTAAGAGAACTATAGCCTCTGTCAGCTCATGGAGCTGATAGAGCTTCTTAATCTTTTCAATCTCCATTTGAGAGAATTATATTGCTAAAAGAACCACCAGTGTGGATTATAAAGCAGCTGTACTGTTTTAAAACTTAAAACCAACTTTGAGTTTTTCAATTATCTAAATACCATTTTAGTAGGCTAACACAGCACTCAGCTCTAGAGTAGGCCATATTTTCCAATGCCTTCTTCAGATGTGTCCAAAGAGAATGGAAAATAAACCCATAGATGTTAGAGCTCAAGTTCATTAGTAACAGCTAAGATGGAAAAGGACGATGATGACCACCACCACTAAAAGAACTTTCACCACCAGCGTAGGAGATTTTCAGTGTCTGCCCAGTGGGACTTCAAAACCACTTCAGAGAAGTGACTACTGTATCTTTCTTATTCTTCCCCTATATGAACAAAAGGATAGTGTCCCTGTTATACCCTTATCCTTTTTATTAAGGGGATGGGGGAAAGGGAGGGCAGAACAAGTGGTCTCTGGATCAAAAGGAACTACATTCAAACCTGGTATAAAGAGGTCACTACACTTTCCCCCCAATGAAAAGCCACCTTACATCATCTAGCAATCATGCCTTTCAAGCTGGATGCAGGGAATGGATTGAACTTGTGAGTGGATTCCTCTGTGGAGGAGAATATGTGCATTCTCTTTATTATGTGCAGAGTATTTTGTGAGAAGCATGTGGTGGCAACTATCATTTCTGTCTAGCAAACATCCCCATATTTTCCAGAAATGTAATGTGATTGTACTTCTCCAAAACCTTGAAGATGGGTGTGGCCGTAGGACATGCTTTGGCCAGAGAAATGGGAGCACCAGTGGTATGGGTAACTAAGAGCAGTAAGCAATTTATCACTTCTTTTTCCCCTCAACCACAATGACCAGGAATGTTTCTAACAGTGACTATTCCATCAGCATGGGTCCTGGAGAGAGGAGGACGTGGAGAAAAGCACTCAGCCAACCTGGAAGAACATGTAGCATGAGCAAGAAATAAACTATGTGGTTTTAAGTCACTGAGATTTTGGCATGATCTACCCACTCTGGTACAAACACAATTCCATATTTTCTGGCCAAGCACACTCACAAGTATATGCAGTTTTGTTACATTTGATTACTGAAACACATGCCAAAGGATTTCCTATCGCATATCAGGCAATGCAACTGACAATAGGAGAAGTTGCCAAATCAAAGCAACGAAGTACCCGTGTGACCAAGTTATGCATCATTCAGGACTGCATTATCCTGCCAATTTCAATGTGTCAAAACTTCACTGACTTTAAACAAACTGCTTAACTTCTGGCTGGCAACATGGGATTCAACCAACGGGGGGGGGGGGGGGGGGGGGGGGGGGGGGGGGGGGG
>NC_064812.1:17410504-17418740 GCF_023721935.1 Panthera uncia | reverse complement strand
GGGGGGGAGAGGGCGGAGTGGGGAAACAAAACAAAAACATGGGGAAATGCCAATATCAAAATTGAAGAAATAGCGTGAGCAACTTGAATACAGAGGATCCTAGTAGCAAAACAAATACGGAGTTTTAAAATGATTCAAAGGATATGGATGAGAAATGTGATTTTAATACCTTAATGATATTTAATGTAGTTTATTGCTTATGTATATAAAAATGATAGGACACACACCTCTAAGTCAAAAAAAAAAGCTTAAGAATTCATCAAAATTTTAAGTGCTTGAAAGCATTAAGTTATAATTACCAGCATCTTTTCTTCTTTTGGTAGTACAGAAAAAGTCTTTAAAAAAAAAAAAAATCAATGGTATCTTAGAATCAATGAAAGTGTAAATAATGATCATAGGATATGGCTGGGTAAAGACAGGACATATCCAACTGAGAAAAATCAATATATTTTTCTTTATGAGAATAAGGCCACTCGCAATTAAAAAAACCACTTCTCCATAGAACTGTGCTCCGAGAATATGCATACCCTATGTGTATAAACACTCACATACATCTGTAAGATGGAATTCATTTTGGATTACTTTTTCCAAGTGATTAATGGAGAGAAAGGCTCTTGTGATCAAGATATCCTCTTCAAAGTTACAAAGGAATGACATTGGATTGGCAAACCTGGCACCTCAATTTTCCCAACTATGAAACGGAAATGAGGACGACTATAATTCCTCCCAGGGAAATTTCTAAGCAAATGTGATGAAATGCCTTTGAAGGAAAAGACAGAATCATCACTGAGTCAGAGGAGATGAATGGCCCCTAGAGACCTTCCAGGGTCCTATGTGCTGACACATAGCCTATATTTTGACTTTGGGACATTTGCTCTGAGAAGTGGCCAGAACTTCGGTGGTCTCATACATTGTATATATGATCTGCAGAGCCAAGTGTGAACTGAAAGAGTATTGTCTGGAAATAAAGCCAACTGGTTTTCTAAGATACTTGCTTCAAGTGGCTCAACCAACTGTGGAATTTTCTTTTGTCACTACAGGTTTCTTGGATTCCCTTCTCTGAACTTTGGGTCTCCAAGACTATGTTCTGTCCTTTGATATCTACTTTACTCCTGTGTTGGTTTTAAACACTAATTTCTCACCTGTTACTCTCCAATAAGATAAGTTCTTGAGGTTACAGAAGGAACCCACGACTATATGGTCAATTAATTTTCAACCAAGCAGGAAAGACTGTCCAATAGGAAAAGGACAGTTTTTCATCAACAAACTGTGTTGGGAAACCTGAACAGCAACATGTAAAGGAATGAAACTGGACCACTCTCTTACACCATACACAAAAACAAGTTCAAAATGGATTAAAGACCTGAATGTGAGACCTAAAACCATAGAAACCCTAGAAGAGAACACACACAGTAACTTCTGACATCAGCTATGGAAACTTCTTTCTAGATAGGTCTCCTGAGGCAAGGGAAACAAAAGCAAAAATAAACTAGGGACTTTATCAAAATAAGAGGCTTCTGCACAGTGAAGGAAACTATTCACAGAACTAAAAGGCAACCCAGAGAATGGGAGAAGATATTTGCAAGTGACATATCTGATAAATGCTGCTGTTCAAAATATATGAAGAACTTCTAAAACACCCAAAAAGTAATTAATCCAATTAAAAATGGGCAGAAGACATGAAGAGACATTTTTCCAAAGAAGACATACAAATGTCCAACAGATGCATGAAAAGACATTAAACATCACTGATCGGGGAAGTGCAAATCAAAACTACAAACAGATCACCTCATATCTGTCAGAATGGCTAAAATTAACACAAGAAACAGGTGTTGGTGAGGAGGAGCAAGGGCAACCCTTGTGCACTATTGGCGGAAATGCAAACTGGTGCAGCCACTCTGGAAGAACAGTATGGAGTGTCCTCAAAAAGTTAAAAGTAGAACTAGCCTGCAATCCAGCAATCACACTATTAGGTATTTACCCAAAGAATACAAAAATAGTAATTCAAAGAGATACACGCACCCTGATGTTTAGATCAGCATTATCTACAATAGCCAAATTATGGCAACAGCCCAAGTGTTTATCGATTGATGAATGGATAAAGAACATATAGTGCGTGTGTGCGCACGCATGCACGTGCACACACGGAGTATTACCCAGCCATCAAAAAGAATGAAATTTTGCCATTTGCAACAAGGATGGAGCTAGACAGTATTATGCTAAGTGAAATGAGTCAGAAAAACAATTACCGTATGATTTCACTCATATGGAATTTAAGAAACAAAACAAACGAGTAAAGTGGACACAAAAGGCAAGGAAGTACTCTATAGAAAACTGATGGTTACCAGAGAGGAGGTGGGTGGGACTGGGTTAAATAGGTGGAGATTAAGGAGTGCACTTGCGATGAGCACCAAAGGAGGTATGGAAGTGCTGCATCACTGTACTTCACACCTGAAACTAGAATTACACTAGGTTAACCCATATTTAAACAAAAACCTAAAGATGTAAAACAAAAATTAAAATTCTTGAGGGTTTAAAACTTCAGCTTATACTTCAAACCTGGTATTAACAGTAATAACAGCTAACATCTACGGAACATTTACTTTGGGAGTTTCACTGGGCGTGGTTTTTATGTTTTCTCTTGTCATTTCCATAAACTTAGTCATGCAGCTGTTTAGGGTCTCCCAACTATGTCCCACTGTACTATACTCACACCCAGGCAGCGTCATTTCATACGTAAAGTCTTGATATAGGTCAATGAACATTTCAATGCACACATGAACTTGTACCAATATTAATAACTTTCCCTAACACATACCACTTAGTCTGCCACTGTGGACACCAGGCGCCTGATCTGAATACATATCTTACAATACTCTGAGTACCTTTTAGCTCAGAACTTTATCATGCCAGCAATTAAAACAATGCACTTCAAATGGACTCAACCACTACTACAGAACTAGAACCATACAGGAACATTCAGTGTACAGCTATTTGACTTACTATGAAAAATTAAAAAGAAACATTGACATGGGGATTAAGAAAACCCTGGGGAGCTGGGAGATGAAACCACTGGAATTTACAGGCACCAAGTTAAATGCAGCATCAGGTATGTGCTTATGCTTGTACTGAACCATCACAACGTATGGTACAGGTGCCAACTTCCGACTTGCTCCACACCATACTCCCACTCTTTGTAAGCAATGTGTGCAAGTGTTAGCAAGGGAAGGTCCACGTGCCATCCACATTAGACTCACTCACGTCATTAAAATGTCAACTCCCAGGCACCACCCAAAATATCTGGTGTCTCAGCTTGCATTCCCAGCAGCAGATGCTGAGACCAGAACTGGTAAGGGATCATGAGACAGGGATGGAAAGGAGCATACACTAAGCAGGTTAATGAGTAATTCACTGCTTTGACATCCAGGGCCAAATTTCTCTAAGTCTAGGAGATGGTTTAGAGCCATGATCTCAAGTTATTTGGTCTCAGAACCCTTTATACTCTTAACACGTTATTGGAGCACAAGCCACACTTTGTGTGAGCACAAGCCAGTCTCTCTCCTCTCTCTCTCTCTCTCTTCTCTCTAACCCCTGTGGGATTCTTGCTTTCTTTCTTCCTCTGCCCCTTTGTCACTTGCACCTCTCTCTCTATCCCTCCCACCCCCCAAAAGAAGATACTAAAAAAAAATTTTAAGTATTCTCTAAACCCAACATGGGGCTTGAACTTCCAACCCAAAGATCAAGAATCACATGCTCTACCAACTGAGCCAGCCACAGGAATCCCATCAAAACTAATTTTAAACAAACTCACAAGCATACATTCCATTAGCCACCATAGGAGTGACCTTACTAGCTCTAGGAGACTCCACTGTACCCTTAGGGGTAAAAAAAAAAAAAAATCAGCAGCAATGGAGATAATAATATCCTGGTAGTAGTTCAAAATAATTTTCAGCTCTCAAACTCATAAGAATTTAGGGTTCCCCAGAGGGTCCTAGAACATACTTTGAGAACCACTAGGATAGCCGGATCTCAAAGTTGTGTACCATTTAAAGGTTAAGGAACTGGGTTATGCTCCAACTCCCATTCCTGATGGTTTTGAGAGTGCACTAATTCCCTGGAATTTTCCAGCCTGCTGTGCATGCAGGTAAAGATGTCCCTTCAGCCAGAAGGAAAATCCAGGCAGAGAGTGGTAGATGCTTCTGGTATGGGGTCTCTGGGGGAAAACAGGAGGAAGAGGTGCCTGGGGAATACATGCAATGTACTGACAGCATCTGCCATAACTAGACACCTGTACTTTAAACAGATTCCCTCCATATTTGATGCACATTAAAACACTAGTGCATTAGGAGCATAGTCTCCTAGGTCCTAGGAGAATCCTCTCCAGCTCCATCCAACCAGTATTCTTTTTTGTTTTGATCTTTCTAGTCTGTGTTGTGATGGTTACTTCTGTATCTGAGCATTCAATACTAGTTTTAGAGAACTGTCTCCCAGACTGCAGTTGTTTGAAGCTCATACTTCATTAACTACAGGGTCATTCTCAAATGTGTTTTTTATAAGTCTTTTAATGAGGTTTTGATTTCTGCAAATATGCTCTACAAAAATTCTATCACCTACCACTTCCAGTTCCAGAATTGGCTGCTTTATTCATTCGCTACTAAAACAACACGTCTCTCCTGCTTCAGTATTCAGTAAGCCATGTGTATGTATCTCTGCTATGATGCAAGAGAAATTTCCAGCCTCTGGTATTTGGGTAGATATACTATCTTCTGGATTGGGCCCAAGAAGAAAAGGATTCATTAAGAAATATTGTTGTCAGCTTCTAACACATTACTGTTTGTCCCAGAGAAAAGTGAAGGTCTCTGAATTCTCCCAATCCACTTCACCAGAGTAGTCAAGGAGACACTATTCAAGTCAGGCACTCTTTGACTAGAAGTAAGAGTGAATGTCTGGGTTCAGGTGCCACTGGCAGGCTCTGTGCACCTAAGCATGGGTGATGCTGCAGGAGGATAAGGGGAAAGTATGTGCTGGATCCTACTTGCACCAACTCACATGAGTCGAATGTGCACACTTCTTTCCAACTCTGCCATCCACAAGGTCTCATTGGTAGCTTGAAACTAGCCATACAAGGAATATTGCAAATATTTACACTATGAAAATTCCAACTTTTTAAAAAAGAGATCCAGTTGTTAAACACTTACCAGCACACCACAGGTAAGGAATTTCAAGAGGAGGTGGCTTCACTGGCATGAACAATGGTCTTCTGCTTGTCCGGGTAGCTTCCCCAAGCTTACACACTACCCCATCTACCACCCAAAACACAGCTCCCTCCAAGGTTTTGAGATACTAGAATGGTCTGGCCCTAAATCCTTTAGCAATGCCCACACTGCTGACACCCTGTTCCAACAGCTCCGTGTACTTAATACACAGATGCTTTGGGGATCTCCTCCCATGGCAACACCATCCTTCTCTTGGTGGTGGTGGCAGGGGGTAGGGGGAATCCTACCTGCTGCTAAGGACCTAATATAAAACCAAATCTCCCCACACTTCTCATCTTTTGGGGGAAGGGGTAGCCCTTCCCACCCCCCAAAGAAATCCATCCTATTTATCCTAAAACAGGAAGGGCATCTCAAGAGTCCCCAGTTTACTTGATCAGCACAAGATGGGGATGGTGGAAAGTCAAGCCTCTGTGCTGGTTCTGATAAAGGAATTCATCATTCTCCTCATGCCTGGGACAAACTTCTCTTTTTGCACATCTGTGACCCATCCAGTTGCTCTTTTTTTTTTTTAAGAAAGGAAGCCTAGAACTCAGAAAACTGACTGTAGATTATCAGGAAAGCTTTATGTTCTATCCTCTCTCAAATTCTCACCATCTCCAACAGATGCTGAGACCTAGAGAGATCATCAGCAGACATAATGTTGAAAAAGAAATGCTGAGAAAGTCCTTGAGCAACAAGATAGCACATCACGCAGCAGCTGCACGGTAGCACAGAGTATGATAAAACAGGACTAACTTCATCCTCAAAATGAACTACAATTTTATATCCCATAGCGGATTGGTCCTTCTGGAGGAAGGACAATGTGGTTTAGGAGTTGTTCTGCAACTTCTAGCCCTTTGGCTTGTCACAGAACAGAAAATCAAAAAGGTCCTGAACAACACATTTTAGGTCATTCTCAACTCCTAACTTGTCGTATGCTTGCCTGGTTGTGTGATGAGGAATGGCTTACGTCTGCAGAACTTGCAGTCACCATGAAAGTCAGCCTTGACCAAAACAGTGGCCAAACCAGTTTTTGGAATTCTCCCCCTGACCTGAACCATTGACACAGCCTCTATCTCCCTCTGTAGGCCATTCCCTCACACCCAGACACTGATCAACAAACAGAGATCTATACTGAACAAGGGCTGCTAACAAAGTCGTGGAACTAGAGCCTGCCAAGGGAAATCCTAGGTCCCTAAAAATACAGAGCACGACCAGGTCTGCACTAGCTCTTCATATGAAGCTATGATTCAGAAAAAGTAGCTTTTCCATCAATGGGCAGGATCTAAAAGATCAAACAAAGCATGAAGCTTGACTCAGGAGAAAAAGCAACAAAATAAATTAACAGGTCAGTCTCAGGCTGAATGGCTAAATACACAATTTATCCTACCTTGTAGACTCAAGAAAAAAATATCTGCAATCTCTGGGCAAAAATGAGGTCTCAGTAAGAGCCCAGTTCTCTGATCACACTCCCACTGGCTTGTTACATTGATGTAACATGCAGCTGATTTTAGTCTACACTATAAGACGACTCCGTGTTGCCTGCCTCCTCTCTAGCCTCAGCGATCGATCACAGAAGCTGCAGCATATTGCAGCGCCTTCTCCTGACAGCAGTAGCCAGAAACTAAATACAGCTCCACAGATGCATTTCACATGGTGTATTCTTGCCTTACGGAGGGAAGAGTCTGCCAAACTTTCCTGCTCCAGGTCTGAGAGCTGCATCCACCAAGTCCTGAGACCCTAAAGCTGCTCCCTCTAATCAGTCCAGACAGAACAGAAGGAACCAAGCACCTCAGAGGCTTGCCCTAAATGTACAGGCTTGGGAGTCTCTGGATTCTTGACATTAAAGCATTCAAGAAAAAAGTTCACACGCAGATGGACAGATTCAACCCTCCAACCTTTTCTCTAGACTGCCCCACTGTCTCCATCATTGCAACACATACTCTTGAAACCACAAAAGGGATTTCCCGAGGCAGTGATTCATTCCTTTTCAAATCATATTTAAACACATTTCTGCCCAAAAAGCACTAATTTGGATAATTCTCAGAGTTGACTAAAACTTAGGGAAACAGCAAACAGTTGACAAGAACTTACTGAGTCAGCCCTAACAGAGAAGAGTGGGGGCAGTGTTGTAGTCTTGGAGAGCCCAGTCAGAACTGGGTTTGCAAGCCATCTCTGTTACTAGTTGTGGACTTCGGTCAAGGAATTTAGCATTTCCATGTCCCCATACCCCCAGTAAAAAATAACACCTACTCCTTGGTTTGCTATAGGAGAAATAATTTCATGCATGTGAAAACTTACCACTTGGCCTGAGTGTATTTAATAAATGTTGTTGTAGGTCATACACTCAATACTCAGAAATGAATAGAGAAATGTCAGGACTCTTGAGAATTGAGACTATCATAACAATGGTCTGTTTCATTGCATGAGGTCAGGTTAGAACCTTAAGAAGAGACTGAGTGAAATACTTTTGTGAACAACTTTTGGAGTTCTCTCCCCAGCCTCCAGGACCCCATCCCACTCACTAGCATGTCCTCCAACAGTCCTATCTATACCACCCAGTTCTTCCTTCCCAACTGCAGCTTAATCAATGCAGTCAATCAGAGGAGAACACTTGACCCAGACAAAGACAATGAGTTTTTGTCTTCTAGGAATTAAAATCTCAACCAGTGTTGAGTAAGTCTCCATGGGTGGCCTGGAACAATAGGATGTTGACCTAGGAGAAAGCATGTGGAATAGAGAAGAGAAATCTGGTCTTCAGAAGGAGAAAACTCAGCAGATATGAAGGAAATGAGATAAAGGTGGAGAAACTTTTTTTCATTCCTGAAGCCTGATTGCATTTAGATTCCTTGAGACATGGGGCGCCTGGGTGGCGCAGTCGGTTAAGCGTCCAACTTCAGCCAGGTCACGATCTCGCGGTCCGTGAGTTCGAGCCCCGCGTCAGGCTCTGGGCTGATGGCTCGGGGCCTGGAGCCTGTTTC